>NC_065512.1:19674296-19974296 GCF_006386435.1 Epinephelus moara | reverse complement strand
GGCAAGATTCCATATTCAGCCAAATGAAATGGTGCAGAAGCAAACACAGTAATCAATGATGATTATACTTTCCAGGAAGGACAGTGACACTTTGTGTCCGAGTCCCAGTGCCAGCGCTAACATGGATGAGCAGTACATTAACAGACAATCGAGTGTTTTTCTCACACAGCCATATTCTGCTGGCAGTTGTCACGCTCATTAGCACAGATGGCGATCAAGCACACCACATTTAGTTGGGCACTACATTCATTTAGCGACCTTATTTCTTAAAGCAATCACAACCCTTTTGTTTCTCCATGTGAATACATTCACTGAAATGGAAACACGCAGGGATGTTTTGTGGTTTTGCAACAGTTGACTTAGGAGCTGTTGAAAGTCATCTCACATTGTTGGCATCTGTTAAGCGTTCTTTGGCTACGTCGAAAAGGTTCCCAACACAAACATGTGCTGACTGACACCCCTGGCGTCCAAACAGCATTGCTAATCACATAAAGTTTGATCAGTGTCTCAGTTCTGGATTTGAGCCCATGTTCACTGTTTAAACGTGAGGTTTGAGGTATTTAGTTAGAGGCCATTACCTCAAACGACCTTGTCAGCGACATCAAGTCAGTGTTTTTAATACAGTATCTCAGTGTAAAGCAAATGTTTATGCTATGTGGTAAAACCACATAGCATAAGGCATGGATTGATTTGGATTAGTTGAAACCCAAAGCCCCTGCCAGGACTCCTTGTGTTTCAGGATAGCCTGCAGGGTTCAATAAAGTATTAAAGAAACATGAGAACAATAAAATAAAACTGAGATTTGAAGGTATGTTGAGGCAGATAATGACTTGTAGTAACCTATTAACATCTTGTGAGACCCAATGCAAATGCTAAAGTTGCAACAGTATGTGCAATGAAGCCTAAAAAAATTCTTTAAATTTAGTTGCAGAGAAAATTCATTAGAAGCAACTGACTTTGGCTGCAGAATCACAACTGATATTTTGTTTTCATTGTGCTCTTTCTTTAAATCCAAGAATAATTTCAACAACCTACAGACAAAAACTTGCACAATACTGCAAAGCATGTTTATTTTAGCACACCAAAAGTTTCCCAAAGCCTCACTTTAAAGTCAGACAGAGACCTTAAGGGGACCTTTAAAGTGTCTCCCACTGAAATACAGATGATCCCTTACCTCGCAGTCTGTTAGTCAGTCAACCAGACAGTCCATAGTCCGGGTGACAGATGAATACAGAAATAAAGCCCAGGAAGAGATTTTTCTAAAAACACCGGCTTTCCTCAGAAGCCTCACTTTAGCTCCTACTCTCTGTCTGGGCTCTGCTGCTTCGTCTGTCTCACCGCTATCTCTGAAATTCTCCTCACACAACCCCTTCTTCTCTAATCCTCTCTAAAGGAAGCCGAAACTGCTCCAAATGGTTCAACCAGGCGCCGACTTCTCAGGCTTTTTCCTTCTTTGTATTATTTTGTTGGCTGGGATCATTAACTTAGTCCCATGAGAACATAAGGAGGTAAATAACCCCCCTCCTTCCTGTGGGAGGCTGTCAATCACAACTGATGATGAGGTGGCGAGGGGGGGGGCGCCTTTAGCAGCCAAGGAGGCACTCCTGATTGGCCACCGGGGAACAGAGGTGCCCTGCATGACAAATGGGAGCACTGGGATGGATGGGCCTCGGAGAGATGCTCAGCTGAGGTTGCGTGCACATTTATAATAGACTTTTTATGCGGCTCGCTCATTTACATGTCATTCAAAAGAAAATAAAGCTATGGAAAGAATGAGTAATCAAAGCTGACATAGGAAATGTCTATTTAACACAGCTGAATTAATGAAAGTGGCATTTATGTTGAACACGACTATCTATCTAAATGTTAGGGTTGACATGAAGAATCACGAGATCTTTAAATGACTCTTCGGTACAGTCTGGACACACACGGTAGGGGGACTGGGAGGAAAGCATAAAGCTTCCGTTGCCATGGCGGTGTGGCGAGAGCAACGATGCATCTTGGCGCCGGAGCCAAATGCCACTCTAATCTTTTCATTGGCAAACCTTCAGCTCTCTCTTCACAGCTTGTTTGTTTCTCAGTCAAGCCTACTGCTGTCTGTCACTCTTCAGTTCCTTCCAACATCCCATGCCAGTCTGAAGTCTGCTGCAGTTTGTAAGGAGGAGAAATGTGTAAAGACACTGTTAGCGGGCAAACAATACCTGAGAGGGGTCACTCTGCTCCCAGTGACCACCACTAAACTCTCAGTCTGGCAAGCAAGGAGAGACAATAGATAAATTGGGCATGACTTCCATTCATTCTGCACCCATTACCCACACACTAATGGATTTGTAAACAGCACAGCACACATCCATTTCCTATGTAAAACACAGACACGGCAATGCTGCATTATTCTCGCATCAGTCCTCAGATGAGCGCCAGCTCTCTTGTAATTTACAACAGCAAGAAAATCTACAAGACAGTGTTATTGCCACTGCCCAAGGCCACACACTGCTACGTATCCATAAATTGCCTGTGAAATAATGACTTCACTACATCCCGCTCTCACACTAAGATTCATTTCAGTGCAATAAAATGCCATAAAACTCATGACATTTACATGGACTGTGGAGTCCCACTGACATTTGAGGCCAGTGCTTTTTAAAGGTGAAAATGTTTTTTGTCACTCCAGGGTCAATCCAAAGTCACGCCCCCTTTCTGAACTGCAATAAACATTAAGTGGAAAAATGTCTGTTTCTGTTTTAACCATTCCAAAAAAGAAAGAGGAATTGTCTGGGCTGCGGTTTAAGCAACTGTTCCCACTTCACCCACTGGAAATTCAACCTGATCCATGATCCAGGCAAACACACACAGTTTCTGTGGCTTTCAGTGCGGAAACTGGACAGCAAAACATTTATTTTTGTGTATTTATGTGCCTCATTATCAATTTAACTTCCACAAATCAAAAGAAATGTGATATGTTGTTTAAAGGCAAACATGTTACATCTACTTTGTCATAATGTATCAACTTTGACAAAAGACAAATTGACTGTCCCATCTTAACCAATTCATAACACAGACACAATTTAATCCAGTCCAGAGGTCAGGAAGCTAACAATGACAATTATATTGTTTGTTTATGTACTTGTATAAGTGGCAATCAAGATGCGGATGTTCTTGGTGTAATCCTAGTAAAATTACTCCCAGAAAAATATGCTGAAATACGCTGTACATATATTTTCTTATCAATAAGTAACAGCACTGTCAGAATAATTATTCAAAACAAATGAATATTCATCCCCACTAAATAAGGCCATTTGCTGCCTGAGGCAGTTCTCTTGGTGGCGTTTGGCACATCAAGCTGTATTAATTGGACAAAGACCTGAAAAGGGCCAAAAAAAAAAAAAAGCCTTCCTGAAGGAGCAGATAAGAAGTTGGAACAAAATAGGCTGTGAAATCTGACGTTACGTAAACTTTGATGGGTAAAATAGAAACAGGATTTCTCTCAGGGAGGAGACATTTGTACGCTACGTCATCATGTTAGAAGGTTATGCTTCACCTTGGAGCTCAGCAGTGAGCAAGTGCAAACTCAATTTGCACTGAACAAAGAAACACTGGAAGCCTAAGATGTCTACACCTTTTACAGAAAAGAGAACATAAGGTAACACTTTCATGCTGCACAAGAGTCACATTTCATCAGCAGGAGGACAGTGGTCAAAACAACTCCAGCAAGATTGCTCAATAAAGCAAATCACCACAACTTGCCCATTCAATTCAGCAGCCAAAACAAAAGGCAGTTCGCTTGACTTACGTGCAATTGTCCAGTGTGATCCTCCAAAATGCAGCAAGAAGATGCAACTCCCTCTAGCAGCCCGGCATGCTGGTTCAGTAGCACATGGATGAGAGACTAAACAAAACATACAGTAGCATCCTGGCTTGTCTCTTTCCACACTCCCTCCCTCAATTGCTCCCCACCCTGCCCCAGCTCCAGCCGTATGCTCATGCGAGCGTAAAGCATGCCCAGGAAGCGTCACTTCCACTGGGTCATTTCATGGATATTGTCTCCATTAATGCTCGGGTCCATCAACCCCCCCTTTCCACTCTGGGGTTGAGCTCTTGCCCCTGGCTCCCCACCCTCTCAGCAAAAAGACAAAGATGTAGCAAATGGAGAGACAAAAGGGGGGGTTGCATGAACCTTTGGGGAGCACATTTTGATGAGTTTCTGACTACACCACCAGGCCCTGAACAGATGGGATCAGTCTCCAGGGCTCTGCTGCATGGTTGCATTTAATACACAGCTCCATACATCCTCACAATAAATGTTGTGTTGTGCCGCTCGCTAAACGGCACTCATCAGATCACAGACCACATACAAGGCAACACAAAGCCGAATATCTTCATCATGTTATGTTTGCTATTAAGCCCTCAGAAACCACTCTAATTAAAGCATGCGCCTAATTGAGTTAGCACATGCGTTGGCATCAATATTGTCTTTTTGAACGCTGATCTAAGCAGCTATGATTGTTTTCCTAACTAGGACGGTCCAAAACAGCCACTCCTCGCTTTGCCAGTAAACAATAAGATGAAAGCGTAGTCTGTCCTCAGCATGGCAAAGGTTCAAGATTTTAATTGCTTTCATCCCCAAGGCATGCAGCCCATAACTAAGCAACACACAATCAATCCAAACATCAAGCAAATAAATGAACGCCAAGCCAATTAACACTTCCTGCAATTTATCTTTAAACTTTCAGCAGACGTGTTATGTGGTGCAGTTTAAGAGAAAAATCGCACCCTGTTAATTGTTAATGCTATCTATCACACAGGCATGCTGACGTGTATAAAATATCTGCTGTGCACATCACTCCAGCCGATGTCTACATGCATTAAGTGTGGCTTAACATATAGGACTTGCCGTGAGCATTGACCTGGAATTGATTCTTTTCCTCTGAGCATGTTGCGATTATATCGGTGCTGCATTTATGGTTTTGCCAACGACAGAATCAATTATCAGCCTCTTCTCTAATATGGTTTAGCAAACAAATAAAAACTAGGATTGAATTTAGTATAAAAGACTTTGATTCAGTGATGAAAGAGGTATTCAGACCCTTTACTGAAGTGAAAGTACTGTGAATACACTCCTCTACAAGTAAAGCTCCTGCATTTAAAACCATTTACGTAAGAATTATCAGCAAAATGTACTAAAGGTAAAAAAAAAGTAAATGGCTCCTTTCAGAGATTTATTATGTTTTTGGAGTTGCATATGTTGCATCTTACTGTAGATGTTTACGACTGTGCTCATTTTTATAACCTTAAGCTCCCGAGACCCCAGCTTTTGTTTGTTGTGCATTTTTAATTTCTCCGAGCAATTTGGTAATGTAGGACCTGATAAACAGGAAGTAGTTTTGGGGGAAAAAAAGATGTCCTCATATGGGGACAATGGGTTTATTTTATAATATAACTGTAACTGTATATAACTGTATTTTGCAAAAACAAAATTACAAAAAATACAAGAATTGTTTAATGTGTTGTAACTGTATGGATTAGAGGTCACTGTTCAGGTCTAAAACTGTTCAAAACTGGTCATTTCAATGCCTGAACGTGGCTGTGCAAAAACAAAATTGCAAACAATGCAACATATCTAAAAGCCTTGTGATTTGTTCGTTTTGTAACTCTGTATGAAATTTTCCCTGCTCTGTAATCCAGTCTGTGAATGTCCTTTTTGCCTGTAGGAACAGTCTCTCACACCTAGCTGACCTACGTATGTGAAATGCTGGGATAATACAATAATTTAGTCCCAATATCCTCAACAAGCAGCATTTTAGCTTGTTACTGTAGTCAAATTTGTATGCCATATCAAACTACAAACGTTACCTAGCCCAAATAAACCAGTTTCAACCATAAAATTTGGTCAGGTTTTGTACTTTGTCCACTTTTGTGTCGGGATCAGCGGCAGTCCGAGCACAAAAGTGTCCACAAACGAGGACAACAGGTCTAAGTTAAGCAGAATTAAATATAAGGTGGAGGAAGCCCAAAATGTAATGTCCTCATATGAGGATGCAGAGTCTCGGGAGGTTACAGTTAGATAATTTAATTTGCACCAATACATTATATTCTGTGAGATCATATGTTTGTAACATCACTGTCCTGCAAGAACCACATATCTCTAAAAAGTCAGCTTTTCATGATGTCAGAAAAACAACTCTGTTTGCAGCTTTGTGATGATGCGTTTTCCAGCTGATCCAAGAGGGCTTTTTAAGGATTTATTAAGCTTAAGACATAGCAGAATTTTCTCAACACAAAAATAAACTTCAAGTTTATCACAAAATACCAACACATCTGGGGATACATGGATTTTACTGGACAAGAAGGTGATGAAAATCTATAATCAAAAGGTAACTGAAGCTGTCGGACAAATGCAGAAGAACGAAAAGTACTAATGTTGCATGGTATGGAAATACTCAAGTACAAGTGCTTTAGATTTGTACTTAAGTGAGGCACTTAAGCAAATCCATCACTGTTATTATTTCACCTTGAGGTTTTCTAAATGTTGATGTACATTTTGATGGTTCAGGGATGCCATTGGTGAAAAAACTGCTTAGCTTTGTCTTGTTAAGAAACAATACCTAAAATAGACAGTTCACTTGGAGATATCAGCCGTAGATGTCTGTCGTCTCTTGAATATAATGGAACTAGATGGCACTTGGCTCACATCAAAATGATCTACAGCACTAGAAGAGGAGAAATATGTATTTTTGATTTTCAGAATCAGAATCAGAATCAGAAATACTTTATTGATCCCCAAGGGGAAATTATCTATGTTACAGTTTTTGTTTTGGGGTGAACTGTCCCTTTAAAGACACATGCTTGGCAATAAACTATTTGCTTCACACCCTAAGTTATAGTACCGCTTTACTACCTCCTTTAACTGAACAAAAATAAAGTTACAATATAAAGATTTTCACAAAACTTCAAGGGAGAAAAAAAAGGCCAAAGGAAACTTTAAAACATTAGCCACCAAGAAAAACAGTTATACTATGTGGTTAAAAGCAGGACAATGAAATACTGCCCTGTCTGGTGTTTTCCCATTGAAATCAAACAGTGAAGGAGCTTTTGGGAAAGTAAGGTCATGTGTTATGTTTAGTCCACACCACAGCCCTGTTGCCTGAAAGTCTTGGCTTTTATTTTTTTCCTGAAAAAATGAATCCCTCTGAAAGGGTGCGGTGAACGCCTGCTACATTCTTTGCTGCTTGGAGAAGTCTGTAATTGCTTCCAGCTTCTGAGGAATCTACTGGAGAAAACTAGTGACACGTCTTTATCAAGAATCTACCTTCATCAACAACACTGGACTTATCTTATCAGAGACGGTGCAAGTGAAGCACTCGATCATTCTCCCATCTACCATCTACAAACCTAAACCCCAATATCCCAAATATATAGTCTTTTTTTTTTTTACAGGTAGCACTAGCGTTTAAAGGGACAGTGTGTAAGATTTAGGGGGATTAAGTGGCATCTAGTGGTGAGGATTCCTTACAGCTGAAACTTCCCCCAGTGAGAATTACGAAAGTGTTCATTGTTCAGGAGGTTTTCACCGGGAGTTAAATTATCTTCCTCTCCAAAACAAACAGACCAAGTGATTACAACTAGTAAAAACTCAAAATAAAACAGTTTCATGTTACAAATCAGTGTTACTCCTGTATTGTTGGATACGTCACAGATGGGCCACTAGCCCAGCACCTGCTAATATGTGTTCACCTATTTTATCTGATAACTAAGGGGGATTTATACTTCTCCATCAAATTACAACTCCACGTTGCAGCAACGCAGACCTCCTGCCTATTTTTGTAAGCTGAAACCATGTCTGTCAGATAAGCATACAATAAATTGTGGGGACAATAAAGCCTCCACAAAAATAGCATTTCAAGTCTTGTGTGTAATTTATCCTTGCTTCATATGAGTAGAGAAAAATCTCTGCTTAATGGAAGGCTAATTTATACAATGTAAAATGCCATAGTCTTGTGCTAATAACGTTAGCATGTTGTATTTGTTTGGAAATGTGCTTAGTATAAAGGCCCATTTATGCTCCCTTTACGTACGAAAATGTATACGTCCGTTTCAAACGATGTTACCGTCACTGCCCACATACTTCCATGCGTCCTTTACGTTGGCATGGATGTTAACCAATATATCCACCAGGGGGCGGCCCAGAGTCAAAAGTTTATGACAACAACAAACTCAAAAACAAACATGGCGACTCTGGAGGAGAAATTGATAAGGTACCTCTTGCATAAAAGACAAAGTCTCTAGTACTGCCAATGGGAGAAATTGATGACGAGCATCATTTCTAGTACTTTAGGATGTCCGCCGGGGCATTCAATAACCGCCATTGTTATTTCTTCTTCGTGTCTCACTAGAGCTACATATCGGGTAGTTACAGCAACACTGCCCCCACGGTTTCCGGTAGTACTGCGCCGTTTGGCCTGTATCCGTAAGCTTTATGGAAACGTGCAGAAATACGGACGAAATGAACCCGGAGCACTGACAGAAGGCTCCGTCCATATCCATATTTAACGTTGAGCATAAATGGACCTTAAGACAGTTGTTTTGTCGGTGAACCTTGTCAGAAAATGTGTCCAGACAAAGACAAGTGCTTTGTCTGTGAATGCTGTGAGTTATAGTGAAGCCGATTTGTGTACTTGTGTTTGAAATTGTCTCTATTAAGCCATTTAATGTGTGTTTAATGTGTGTTTTGAATGAACTAAATCTTACAGCACTTCACAGAAACCCCACCGCCAACTAGTGTTTTGGAGGTGTAACTGCAGAGTGACACAGACACACCACCGCACAAGTATAAATGCTCACAGCTGCGTAGGTTACATGCATAGGCTACGGCGTAGCCTCTGCATAGAGCTGATGCACAGGTATAAATCCTGCTTAAGTTCAGACGTTCAGAAGAATTTTACCAGAAGCTGAATTATTTGCAGAGGTCTGTTCCTCTCTGAAACAAACAGTCTTGTTTTCCAATGCTCTTGTTGCAAGATGAGAAAACATGAATGGCCCTTTCTAGAGCCAATGACTGATTTGTGTGTTCTAGGCAGCAGTGCAACATGGCGGACTCCATAGACGATGACCCATTCCCTACATAGATAAACGGCTCATTTTAAGGTACAAAAACACAACAATTCTTATTTTCAGGTGATTATGCACTAAAGAAAACATACTTATTATTCCATTTCTTCCAACATATGGCTGTAAATCCTATACACTACGCCTTTAAAAACACTGCTAATCTTATATAGGACATATAAAGCTTTACTTTAACAACTGTGCTGTCATCCTGCAGTCAGAGGGACTGAGTCACTACACAATACACTCCTACACCAAGAAATGCTGAAGGAGGTTTGAACATCTGCTGTGCTGTGCCGTGTTCAAGTGTCCAATGAGACAGTCAGAGCCAAAGGCAGAAGCCCAGCTGTTCGGATTTGGGTCAGCTGCATCCGGGCCAAGAGATGCTTTCAAAACACTATCTGCACAGGAGAAGACAATTTTGCAAGTGTTGTCACTGTTGCAGTTAGCACTATCACTGAGATTCAAGAGGTCTGTCTCTGCTGTCTTACAAATGCTCTTCAGGTTAAGAGGCAGTCAGAGTGATCAGTTTTCTGCCTGTGCTGTGAGCCTTGGCTCAGCGTGGCCCTACTAAATATCCTCACTTCATCTACATGTCAACAAAACATTCCTTCAAGACAGACTGGGACACATTTCTCATATCTTGGCCCATGACGCACATTCTCCGGAGTTTAAAAATGGATTAAACATTTACTTTTCCCGCAGTGGTATCGCTGATAAAAGAATATTCTTGAGGCAGTGAGTCCACACACACACACACACACACACACTCATATACAAGTACCCTATTTCCATCCACACTCATTGGCTCTGACAATGAGACCGAACCAGCATTGGCTCCCTCCCTGTCACAACAAGCAGGCCCAGAGAACTCACAGCTGCTGGTGGAGCTGGCACTGCTGACCTGACGGAGACAGTTTTGTTTATCATCTGGCATAAAGATCGAAGAAGCAGAGCTTTGTAATGGGAGCGAGTGCGAGATGTGAAAGATAGATCACCACATACTCGAAGCACTGAAGGAAATAATAGTACATTCGAAATGAGCTGTCTTTCGCTTCGTGATCCGAAAAAAGGATTCTTGGATGAGTTCAATACCAAAGGCACAAGAGATTGATACGAAGAAAGAATGCTTTACTTTGACTCTCTTAAAACAGAGGGAAGGAGAGCGTTACAAAAGCAATAGCAGAACCAGATGCTTGCATGAGGGGGAAGTACTGAAAACCAAAATGAATTCACCAGAGTTCCCTATCCACAGTTATTTGGCACAATTACGCATTCTGTTCTCTCTTAGAACAACATGCCATCGCTTCAGCTCTCACCAAAACAAAAGTTGAAAAACCATAAGCTTTCTTGTGAAAATACATGAAACTGAAAAATCTTGGACAACAAAAGCAAGACAACAAATCCTTCCCTGTGCACAGGAAATGTTACATTTATTTTTGCCAGTTCAGTAATTTGCCAGCAGTTGTTTTATGAGGGAGCTGATATCAGTGTTTTCAACTGTCAGCAGATGTGATGCATGTGCACACAAGACTGAACTTGTTTTTATCCGGCTCACCTCTAAATTAGAATTCTCATTGAGAAACACATAAGCAGTGTTTTTTCTCTCGCACAAACCTGGTCGTTCACTCTTGTGCATCCATGCATGTGTGTGTCTAATATATTCCTGACTGTGCAGACCGCAGTGTGTTGATTCACATGGGAGATATCAGCATCCAAGTTTTAGAGATAACGTGCAGTGATTGATGTGCAATGCTGTAAATTATTTTACATCTACATAAGAGGAATATAGCAGAGACTTTATGCAGAAAGACTCAGGCCATCGGTTTTTCTGACTCAACACAAAAGTGCTGGTACTTCCCTCAAGTGCCCCACTGCTCAGTCTGATATGATTAGCATTGCTACTCTGGGCAGCAGAGACAAAATTTACAACCTAGCCCTCATTAAACTGCCTTAACCCGATGCCACTAAGTGTTTTTTTTATCAGATCTTACCTGCTTCCCCATGGCTGCGACGGTATGAGTCTCTCCCTGGTGAATAAATACTAGGCTAATACAGAGTATGACTTTTAGGCAGCTGGTACTTCCCCTGAGGTAAAACAGACAGGAGACAGGAGGTTGAAGGTGTCCTGTCTGCACGTACACTCCCCTTCGTTGGGGTGTGTACTCACACATACCTCACTGACATACACGCTGCTTCTCATCTGTTCTACAGGTTCACACAGGAGCATGGAAATCTCCCGAGAAGAGTACTTAACCCTTGCACAGGCTGGCATTGAGTGGAATAATAAAGCAAGACATTCATTATCTCCGTGCATTAGCATAAAAAGCAGACAAAAAGTTGTGAAATTTTCTTGCACCAGTATCACTGGCACTGCCATACTGGTAATGAGTAGCTTTCCGGATTTTCTGCAGGTTAGAGACAGAAAATACTGGTGAAAGAGTGTGTGTCTGGACCTGGTTCTGATATACTGTAAGTCAGCGTCAGATAATAGGGATAAAGGGCTTTTCTTGGTCACTGCAGGCGGCTCCATCGAGTTACCAAGCGGAGAGAAAGGAGGATCAGGCAAAAGGATCCACAGCAGCCAGCAGGCAGAAAGCAGCAAAGGGGGGGGGAAAACTCGCTATTAAGCAAGAGAGAATTGGTTTTCTCCACCCTAATGAGAATTCATCCTGTGAGATAGATGAGTAAGTCTGAAAACACAATTCCACACTTGCAATAATGAGATCATATTTGAGGAATTGGGTGTACATCCCTCAAGTGAGAGAAAAAAGTCAAGGTTAGCAAGAATTTCAGCTAGGCCTAACCTTACAGTGAGGAATTTCCCCTTTTCAACTCCTAATGAAATCAAATCACTGAGTATGAACATTTGTAATGTCTACATGTAACAAAAACTGTGCTGTGAGGATACTATGGTGAACACGTCAAAAAACTGCTGGAGAAAATCCTTGTGAGATCGGGTTTGGCCGAGCACCATCCAGGGACACACAGTCAAAACAAAGCTGGAAAATGAATCCGAAATTAACAAACGCCTCTTTATTTAAAACTAGAATCAGTGCCTTGTAGTTGACTGCCTCTGCCAATCAGTCAGTTGCAGTTTACATCCATGTCTGTCCAGACTCATATGTAGCCATGACAGCTGACAATGCTTCAAATATAGAGGCTGCTGCAAAGAAGCTACAAATTCTAAAACGTGGATGCTTCACACACATCTTCAACCCGACAGCACAGAAGATTAGTACAGTCTCAAAGTGGACAGCCAAGATTAGTGTCACTAACTGGTATCTGACCAAATGTTTCTCCCTCTATTCCTCAGTTATAGTGTGAATTTTTTTTTGCAGGACATTATGATGTCATAGGGAAGTCGACCTTTGACCTTTCGGATATAAAATGTCATCACTTCATCATTTTATCCTATCAGACACATAATTAGCGTATGCATTCTTGAATTATGGCAAACAAAGGTCACGATACCTTTGACTAGCAAAATCTAATTTGTTCATCGTTGAATCAGGGTGGACGTTTGTGCCAAATTTGGAGAAATTTCCTCGAGGCATTCTTGATATATCGCGCTCACAAGAGTCACGGACATGCCAACAACTTGAAAACATGTTGCCTCGAGCCACTGCTGTCACCAGTGAGGAGGCATAAAAAAGAATACTGAAGGAGGCACCCAATGAACTCTACATCAAGTGCCAAAGCTCTAGGGAAAACTTCCTACAAAGGATGTTGCCTACACTGAATAAACACCTGCTCTGCACAGCCAGAAGTCATCTCTGATTATATATATATTTCATGAAAGCAGCAGATTTTATTATATTAAATCAGGTAACTGAACAAGTGAACATCAAATGTGAACTTTTTATTGAACTGCTACACAATGTGGTCTCATGTGTTCAATTTGTGATGTCCCTGACCATCACTTGAGTGTTAGTCTGGTGTGTGGATCCAGAAAGAATGCTGCCGAAGGTGTGCAGGTGAGCTTAGAGTCCAACATTGTGAGCTAAAGCAAAATACACTTCACCACTTCATGAGAAGTTCTCCACGAGGTGAACAGATCACAGACAGGTTCAAGTGCCTCTCACCTTGTTCGCCCCAGTCGAAGCACAGGAATCCTTTTGAATGTAGTCAATGTTTTGCTGTGTGTGGCAGAAGCCTTAAAACTTATCACTGGGGGACAAAGCAGAGTGAACCACGCTGGTAGCAATTATGGCAGATGTCTAAATACAAGGCAGCTAAATTCCAGGCTGAAAACCACTTATCGAGAAACCAAACCCTTAAATAGTGTTGCACTTTCTGTCAGCATTACCTCAGTGTTGGGGGTGTACTGATAGCTGAGCATTCACTCCGTGCACCTATGCTCACTCACTATTTCTAGGTGTCATGGTCTGGGTCTGTCAACTGAGTCATCGGCTGATTCACAATCAACCAACAGCACAGTGACACACCCTCTCTGTCAGTCTATCATCTTACTGCTCCTTATTGTAAATATGATTCGTTCTCTGCTGTAGTCATGCGCGCCATCCACCCCCCTATTTCCACCCAGATTCATCAGCCTAGTATGCTTCATCAGCCATCAGCCTCAAGAGTCATCAGCCACCTCCAACACCAGTGTCTGGACTCCATGGGGGGATTTATCCTGCTGCTGCTCAGATGTCCCTTGATCACAAATATCTCCCTCTAGTGTCCAAGCGCCAAAGAATTATATTAAATCTTAATCAGCGCAAATCATCTGTTAATCCATGTGCTCATATTCTGTATTAAATATTATCTTAACTTCATTCTTCTGTCTCTCCTGATTGAACTAAAATCTGCATCATACCTCTATGGCCGGGCGCCTTTTCGTATAAATTTTGCTGAACCGTAATATCAGTGGCTAGTCTTAAAACTCATTAGCTAGGCTAGTTATAGATTCCAAATCCAAAGAAGGACAAGTCTCAGAGGAAACTAGAGAATTTAAAAGTATTAAGTTACCTTCCAAAACAAAGCTCAAACATTTTTTCTCAGCCAAAAATGGCTCTTTAGGTTGTTAAGGTCACTAGACCCTGTGATTGTCAAATAGTTAAAACATTTCCCACATAACTGCCATGTCTCTATTTGGATTCCAACCTCTATTAAATGTCAAACTCACCTCTTTTTCCCCTTGATTCATGTTTCATTCATCTACTTCAGGAGTAGTTTGGATTGTATTTTGAGCCTTCGTACAGTCTAAATTATTCAAGGGAAAAGGTGGCATCCGCATGCAGCCGCTCTTTTTTTATTCAGAGCCAGTTTGCCTCGGCTTTCAAGATGCTGGGCTATGACTTCATATCAGGAAGGGGGGGGGGGGGTTGGGGATTAGAGGGACTTTTTTACACACCTGTTATGGCGGGATGATTACACCTTTACTGCATGATTCATTTGACTACATGGAGTTTGATGACTTCAGCAAATTTCCAGCCAAGCTAACCCCCAACATCAAGCTCAGGCGGCAGACGTCTCATCAGTCAGACTGAAAGTTTGGGTGTGCACAGATTTGGCATATTTACTGTCAATACACAGCGTAAAATCCTGGACCAAGAGTCTAAAAAGTAGAAAGTAATTATGGGAAATATTTTTTCTAATGAAATAATATTAGATAAGGGCAATATAGGCAGATACAAACAGTGTTGTGCATTTCTTCTTCGCATATGACATTTTGTTTTATCCAGATAACACACAGAATTGAGGCTGTCGCTGCCGAGATTGTTGGAACAATGGAACATTTTCTGTTCATTTGCTTTGAAGATCACAACAAATGTGCTGCCGCGACTACAGAGAAGACTGTCAGCATCCACTTTGGCCTTCTGGGAACAAAAAGACAGAAAGAAAGCTTTGGAAAGATCCCAGAAGGCCACAGCACTATTCACAAGCCACTTATAAATCTGAAGCATGCGCTCGATTCTGTTAAAATTAATTTCATGCTTTCGGTGCCAGAAATGCAATGAGGATTTCCATTCAAATTCAAATAATGATGAAATCAATAAACCAAAACACTTTGTGATTCGTGATTATTTATGCGAAGCCCCTTTGATGCTGTGCTCAGTCTCAATGTTCGCCGCTTTGCTCTCAAGTTTGACCTTCTCTGTAAAAAGAGGTATGTGTTTTTGTATTAATAAGTTGCCTTGATACTTGAACCCTCTGTTACACTGGAAAGTCAATGTTCATTAACAGCTTACACTCGATAAAAGTAAAAGACAGCTTTTAAATCCTGTGCTCCTTAAACCTGGAATGAACTTCTATTCATTTTTTTAAAATTGGATGGTTGATTATTACTCCAGAATTAAATTTAAAACTAAAATCTAATGCTTGGTTTTGACTGTCTTTGGTTCCCCTTCAAACTGTTGAGCTACCGTTCAATTAACTCCAACGACGAGTTCAATTGCTCTTCATTGCCTTTTAAAAGTATGAATGTTTTTTGTGTTGTCAGTGTGTTCTGACATAAAGGAGACAGAGGGATATACAGTGACTTACATAGGCTACATGTGAGAAACCACAGTGTATATGAGCATGCTGACAAAGTTAAGATCACTTGAACTAAATGGTTTCTATTGTGTTTCTAAGCCTCTATTTACACCTGGTATTAACACGCATCTTGGATTGATCCCCAAAACCAAACAACTTGTTACAACTTTACTTTTGTTATCACCCTACTAATGACCTGAAATAGCAGTCACATCAGTGGCGCTGCACATGCACATCACAAAGCAGCTAGCTAGTTTGGAAGATGGAAACACATACATGATGTGACCAAAGGTGACCTCTCCGTGGCCGTGGAGGTTGGCTGTAGCCTTACACTGGCTAAACAGCCAAAAGTGGATTCAAATCGTGGACAGCTACAGGCTACAAAGAGCTAATGAACCTTGTGGCTGGATGAAATGTTGCTCCACAAATTGACTTTCAGTATTTGAGACAGAGCCTCGGGGAAGTACCAGTATCAAGCAACAGATGACCACAGGTAGAAAGTAAAAAATGCAAGTTATCTAGCTTTAGCTCTAAGGTAATAACCCTGACATTCACACACAGGCACTCATGAGAGGTCTGAATTTTGAGGAGATTCACAATTACGAATTTTGTAGGATGCAATGGAAAAGTGATATAATGAGTAGTGTCACCAATTGCTGTTGGTGATAGGTAATAAGTAAAGTAATAATATTACTTCTGAAAGAGTAATTAGTAATGAGTAATATACATTTTTACAGTAACACATGTCTCGGGTGACCACTTGTGATCCCATCTTATTTACTCACTCTATACACGTGCATCATTTCCGAAGAAGACACGGCTGCACTGATATATTCTGGATGCAAATGTGACCATCACCAGCTTTCAGATGGTACGGGCGGACAGAGAACTCAGAGATGGGGAAGCAACTTTGAAAGCACTACTTCAAGTACAGCAAGGCTGCCTTTGGGGAAAAAAAAGAAAATCATTCATTTTTCATGGCCCAAATATGTTTGTAGTTTCAGTAGTTAACTAAACAAAAATGGCACAAAAAAAAACAACAACACATATCGACTTAAATCAATATGCAAACATGAATGTAGTTGAACGACCAGCAGGCTACTGCAAAATGTAGTTAAACTACTAGTTTAATTACATGTAGTCCGCTACTCCTCAACACTGACTGGCCAGCAGTTGAGTAAGCGGTGCTTTGGTGCAGCACAGGACACATGAGCTTACACACTGCTGAAAGAATGTGGCCATATGTGGCCCAGACCACTTCCGAATATGCTCCGAATGATCAGATCTCAAGATGCATTAGGGACACTTTGGGTGCACTGACACCTGTAATTAGAGCTTTCAACTTGAGATTCGATCACGATTGCTGGCTGTAAACAGAGCCATATTTCTCCTTAATGACCTTTATATCAGTCCAATGCATGTCTGTATCATATGTGTTTGTAGTGTGGAAAGTGTGGGGTAAGTAAAGCAGGATAAAAACCAAAGAGACTGAAAAAAATGGCAAGTATGACACAGCACCTTATGGGAATCTGCTAAATCAGCTTGTTTCCGAAAACATAAAACCAAAAGGTCAAAATCCAGACAGCTAGAAGGAAAAATGCGCCGGCAGAAAACTGGAGGACACGGTGGGTAAAAGGTTTAGAGAGAGATCCTCCACTGCTGCTCGCTGTCTCCATCAGGACAATAGTGTGAAATCTTACAGGTGCTGATTAAAGTCTTTTCTACTCTCACGGGAACGCAGCCATATTGCCAAAGTGTTTGTGTGTTTGCATCTTAAGTCTTAAAACTGTTTCATTTTTGAAGTTGCTCCGGGATAATTACCCAGGTCGATCCTCTGCTTAATTATTAACTGCTGGCACTTTCTTTGAAGCACAAAAAACATGATTATATGTCTGAGGCTTGATTTAATGCTACGTGTCTTCTGAGCAGCAGCTTCTCTTGCAACCAGAGCACATAGGGGAATTACATGGAATTTTAACACGTGTAGCCTACAGCAAGCCGAGTTTCCCTCCAAGAACTTGAATATTTTCTGGTAACGATCGCTTGTATTTTGCTAGAAAATATATAAACAGAACAGAGAGCAGCACAGGCATTTATATTTATGTTATTTGCCTCCACCCTTTTGTCTGATATGTCCTGTAATATGAAACTCATTTCACGTGATGGTGCTTTGTCTTATCAGCTGCAAGATGGGCACACTTAAACTTGACACTGTAATCCAAACACAACAGATAACACATACTTTACAGATATCTAATATGCTAAGTGACTGCTAGATAAAAAAGATAATGATGATATCAGATAGAATCGGTATGTGTTCATAGCTGTCCCATAAAACAGGCTTGATATCAGCGAGCTTTGGAGGAAAACATCTGGATTCTTTAATTCCTGGTGTTGGGAGTCATTTTTTCAGCCACATAACTCTCTGTTTGTTGCGCAAGTTTGAAGGCTGAACCAAAGTGCCTGTTGAAAACTCCCTTCTGGTGGCTGACGGCCCTGAAGTGTGCTGCTAACACAAGTTAAACAGCGAATCATTCACAGCCCGGCCTGCCAAAGAACTGACACATTAAAGTTGACCCAACTTGATCCCCTGTCCCCCTCCGATACACACCCTGCATCCCAACTGAATTGCTGCGCTGTATTGTGTGGACTCAAGGAGAGAGGGGGGGAAAACATTTCTGGCAATAATCGCACCGAAAGCCACGGTGTATTTAGGACAGCACAACCACATGTGCACCCACTAACGTTCTGTGTCTCATAGCTTACGTGTACACTGCAGACAAACATCAAAATGAACGAGTTCAACATGTTTAATGTGTTTTGGGGTACAATGTGCGCCTTGTCCCAAAATGAGAAATATTTATCAAATTTATCCCAATTGGAGCATGAGGCAGAGCAGATGGGGTAAATGAAATGAGCTTTCGGGGCAGCTCTGGTGTTGCTTCACTGAGACAGAAAACGAGCGAGAGGAGCAAATGTTTCTCAGTATACTGGCCTGATAATCTGCAAACAGATATAAATAAATCGATTCGGAAAGCCTTGAAATTAAATTAAAAATTAAAGAAATCTAACTAGAAAGCGCTACTTCAAACGCCCCCCTCTGAAGACGAGAGGGGAAGTGTTGCTCGGAATGCAAATCCAGTCAAAAATTGCACCAACTTGCTTAAACTTGTCTTATCAGCGAAACACTCGGTATCTAAAACTTCCCATTTTGTTCATAAAGTGTTGAACTGGACTAAGCCGAGAGGCTTAATGCAATCACCACTAATCCTTTAATCTTGAACATTACTTTTTTCTTGAAATAAACTTCATTACCCAGTCATGACCATGACTCCTATAAGCCACGGTTATTGACATTTTGGTCCTGTGTCACTCTTGCATTCATTAACAGTCTGCTGACTATTGTGTTGCACATTTTTCCATTAGTGGCATGATGGACATTGTGTTGACTCATTACTGTCACATACTGTCGTTGCCCTATGCTGTCCTTCACTACTAAAGGCTTCAGTAGTACATTTTCAGACACAATGGGGGACAAGTGGAATCATAAATCAGCACAGAATAGCGTCTTGTTTCAACATTTTAAAATGTAAATGCAGCACATTAACTAAATTTGATGCAGCAGTGATTGATGGCAAGAATTGTGATTGATTAAAAGGCACACTCCTTCATTGTGTTATAAAGTTCAGTTAAAAGAAAATTACTGAAAAGCATTCAGTACAAAGCAGCATTAAAAGAATATTACCAGCTTTGTATCATAACAAGGCAAGTAGTACGTGTAAATAAACTTCGGTGAACTTCCCTCCATCTTACCAGTGCCCAGACCTCCCTGCTCATCTCTCTCTTGCTGGCTCTAGGGCTTTTGCTCAAACTAGAGATCTTACTTGCAGATTTTTATGTGCCCGCCACCACCTAAACTGTATATAAAGATGGTCAGCGCATCTCCACCAGGCCCCCAGAAGTGTTATAGGCTTTGAAGCCAATTTTTGTAGTCACCAAACAGTAGTATTACAACTCCCAAATCTGTCATGCGATGCCACTGGGCCCAGAAAAACCTTTCCCCATAGACTTACAGTGGGAAAGAGACATCTGTGAATCAGTAGATACAACTTTCTGAGCATCACAACCCCCATAAAATGACTCCTTCCACTATAAAAAATGAATCCACTCAGTCCTGTAACATTTGGGAAGTCTAGAAGAGCTGCAAGACTGAATTATTTTTTCACCATTCAAGATAGTGGAGCGCTAAATTGTAAGTTGCCAGCTGGGCTAGAAAAAGTAGCGCTACTCTGTGGGTCTAATGATGCAAAAAAAATAGCACAGATCATCTGGGTGTTTTCATTCAGTGGAAATAGAGCTTTTTTGGCTTCATGCAACACTGAGCAACTTTTATAGGAATCAACGGGGTCCTGCCTCCGAAGCTGTATCTGTTTAAGGACATCCACTGAATAGCAGATCAAGACCCCAACCCCTGTCTATGTGCCTCTTAAACTCAGACCAAACTTTGATCAATGTGTAAAACTAGGCAGTGCTGATCTGTTACTGCATTGCCCATTTCTTGCTTAATATTTTAGTGCACTGTTTATTTGTAATGCAAGAGTTTGTGAACAGGAAGTGGGTGACATATTGCTTCCTGTATTGTAAAAATGAAGGCTGAAAAAACTGAGATCAAACTGATAAAACTAAGCAGTGCTGATCAAATATGAAGCAAGACTCTGTTACTGCATTGCTTGTTTCTTACCTTATATGTTTTCAGAAACATATTTTAGCTTACAGTTTTGCTAAAATTTGAGATTGTTTATCACCAGCCGGCTGCCATATTGTTTCTTGTAGAAAAACAGCCAAGCTCAAATTAGATCACATCACATTACACCGTGCAATGCATTCTGGTAGTTGTAGGTTTTCTTCCTCCTGAGCAAAAGAAAATGCCACAACCCCTTTCTTCTGTTTTCTCTGGTCATGTAAGCACCAGTTTCAAAAGAGCTTTATGGAAAGACTATCTTTCCAGAAGTGAAATTCTTATTCAAATAGTCCTGAAAAATAAACAGATAGTCCTAACCGAGGCTTTGTTTGACTTCACCGTGTTTTGAGCCATAACCAACACCTTAATAAGCTCCACTGAGCTCTATATTTTTCCTTTGTGGAGATTTGTGTATCCATCTCGACCTTGAAACACCAGGGGCAGGGCTCTCTTGTTTCTGGACATTCAGCCTCATTTTGGTTGTGACCTTCCTCTGTCCTCCCCGCAGCTGCTCCTGATGCCAGCGAGTGGACTCAGACAGGATGGACCCCCTGTTGGGAGCAGTTGCAGCTCTCTGCCAGAGGATCAACTTACATCCATCAGTGCTGCAAAGATAAGATGTGAAATTAAATATTTGATCTGGATTGTTTGCTTTGGGGAGGCAGGTCACAAATGAAGAAGACGAAAGAGAAAAAGCATCTCCGGGCTGTTTTTTTTCCCCGTGCACGGCCTGTTAGTGGTTAGGACATTGAATGGAATAGTGTTAAGGCTACATTTGTGGTGCAGATGCAAAAGTGTAGGCAAACGGTTGTGATTCTGTGTAAAACACATCCAGACATCCTGTTCTGTCTCTTTGGTCTCGTCAGAATGGGATTGTGCGGTGGCCAAATGCAGCTTGGCTCACACAGCTGTGGAGACAGATATGGCCTAGAAAGTTTCACCACAAATCTTGGTGTTGAGGAAATCCCCAGGCTTTGCTAAACGCGGGAAGAGTTTATTATCAGGGCGAGGACGTTTATTGTCACAACACAATGAGATTACTCACTTTAAAACACAAATTTATAACATAAATTACACAATTTCAGTAATCTCAATAGTTTCCATCACTTTAAGGCAACTAAATATACCACTGTACCCTCAAATATGCGTTCCCAGAGTTTTATATACTATCTGTAATCTGTACCAGACTTCAACGGCAGCCATTTTCCACATAATGACATACTTACTCCTTGCAATTCCAGTACTTTGAAAGTTTATTTAGTGGTAAATGTAACTGTTATTGTCTCAGCTCAGATCTCTTATTTTCATTCACATAAAGCAAGATTGCAGTTGATAAGAGAAAATGCACTCTTCCAGGATAGCGATACAAGATAAGAGTGTAAAATTAGATCTTTACGAACATATAAAAAGCCATCATCCACAACACATAATCACCGGCATCCCTATCATGGTGGGGAAAGGTGTCTAATAGGAACGAAACTTAGATAATAGCTGCTCAATGCGTAATGAGTCATTAGAACCCACTGTGTAGCCACAGTGCTCAAGGATTACAGCTCGAAGAGGAGATAGGAAAACATTCCCTGGTCTTATGCTTCCCTCTTGTGGCCAGTTTGGGTAACTGTTGCATTGTCTTCTGGATTACAGGTCAGATCAGGGACATTTGCTTTACTCGGGGGCTGCTTTTGCAAAATGACAGAAGTCCAGGAACCAGTTAGTAAACAAACATTAATAATTAACATATAAATAATTAATCTGGAACTCTGTCAGGGGGTTCGGGGGTCCATGGGATCCTCCCCTGAAACACTTCTTGTTTGGCGTTCTGATGCTCTTGGGGACCTTATGTGTATTCCAAAGTACAAAAAAACAAAAACAAATCAAACAATCAAAACATTATAAATCAATTTATTTTCATTGTGAATTAGATAATGGTCGGTGGGCTATCTGGCACCGTATCATGGGCTAGATTTGGCCTGTATGCTGTAAGCACAGTATCACTGGTTTATACGTACTTGTAATTAACTACAAGTAAGTTATAAGTATAATTAAGTTATAAATAACCATTCAATTTTAACTTCATGCTGATTCCTAACTGAACTCCTAAGGGAAAGGGTCAAGTTAGACGTAGCACCAGAAAACATGACTCCTTACAGGAGTACAATATGCACCCCTATGACTTTTACATTCATTTTCTACATTGGTGGTAATATATTTTAAATTTGTAAGCTATGGCCACACAAGAGTATAGATATCATTACATAATGCTGCTAAAACTACAAGTAATGGCAACAAGTAGTGCAGAAATTAATCTAAATGCACTTCAAGTCATTTACACAATGCCCACCTGAAGGTGCAAAGATTGATGTGTGTGTAATGGGCGACACTGCAGACATACATGAGTGCGAATATGGACATCATCTGCATTAATTAAGTATATTATAAATGGAGCCTGTAACAAAACTAAGTGTTGCTGCAGCTACAGTAGATATCAAGGTAGTAAAACAATGTTACAACACACATTTTACATTCAACACTGAAAACATCCATGGCTTCTGGGGCGTCGGTGGGTTAGTGGTAGAGCAGGCGCCCCATGTACAAGGCTGTTGCTGCAGCGGCCCGGGTTCGACTCCAGCCTGTGGCCCTTTGCTGCATGTCACTCACTAATCTTCATGTGGGAATGACTACAACACATTAAAAACAGAATGTACAAAATTATATTTTATAATATAATAATAATAATATTAAAAACAGAATGTACAAAATTATATTTTATAATATAATAATAATAATAATAATATATATATATATATATATATGCAACAAAACTAGTATCTATACAATTAGACACGTCTGCAAAATAACAGCACGTTCAAGATAATGGTGTAAAGTTCCATCAGTCTATCAGTGGGACACATTACTGCATATACAGACAGTAGCATTTCAGCGACTGGTGATGCGACAGGAGAACGTCCCCTTTCTCTTAAAGTTGTCTTCAGTTCAACAAAGTGAAAGGGTGCATCACACCAGGGTTTCAGGCAGTGCGTCTGCGTTTTCTTTTGACAGTATATTCCATATATGCCACCTCTCCGTCTGCCAGTTTGGTGTACCAGGGTCCTTTTCTTGTCCAGGCCCGGAGGCATCTGCTGTATCTACAGTCTGGGGGGCGGGGCTTTGCTGGGGCTGCTGTGGGGTTTGGGGGTCAGGCTGATACGTAAAGAGGGAGGGCGTGGAGTAAGAAATATGGGTCTCCCTCAGCTGTCCAGAGTAGTGAAGGGTAGACAAATCGTCTGTCCTGACCTTTAGTAACGGACACGCAGGGTGTCCTGTCCTTTCTGCTAAGTTGTCCGAGCTAAGTGCTCCTGATTGGCTGCCGAGTCCCTGATGTAATGATGATTGAGGCTGTCTCTGTCCTCTTTGGTCATGAGGACCACTGCTGCTGCGAGTCACCGGGAGGTGTGGCTTGAATCCCAGCACACCCAATGAGGTTTGTGTTGGTCTGATGGGCAGCTTGTTGTTACCTTGGTGACTGCTCAGCCCCTCCGACGATCCATACGACTCACATTCCGACACGTCTCCGAGGGAGCCTGGGAGAAACTACTAATTAGCATCGAGCATTCATTACATATCTCAAGACCATCTGCAGCAACATGTACAGGGGGTTTTATTACCAGTGATACGGTGGCCAGTGAACTTCTTGTTGAACAGTTCATGCCAGGTGTCCCAGAAATGATCAGCGCAGGCCTCTAACAGGAACAGAAGCACCAACAGGATTACTTACTTTGGTTTAATCAAGCAATATATCAATATAAAATCATTTTAAAGGAAGCATCTCTTCCCCTACTCTTGACTTAATGCAGTCAGGTCTCTCTCATCTGTTTTCAAAGGCTATAATATGATGTTAAATTGTACTTTTTTCAACCATAGTCTAAAGATGAATGACTATCTATCACTGTAGCACTTGTAAAATGTGGGTACCATGCCATTTTAACAAAGATAAAAAAGATTTTTAAAGACTTAGATTTGGCACTGTTATGTTAGGACCCATCATGATCATATCTTATAAGTCTCAACCACAGAGGCACTGTTAGAGCCTCATGGGAGCTACTGATTTTCAAGTTTTGACAAATAATGGGTCTTTTATCTTTTTTAAAATCACATTATACCAAGAACAAGAGACACTGCACTTCTGATATTTTAGTGTCTTTGAAGGGACAGTTATACTTTCCCTCTTACTTGTAGAGCTGTTCATCAGTCTAGATTGTTTTGGTCTGAGTTAGCGATATCGCCCGCAGACATGTCTGCCTTCTCTGAAAATTCTCTGAATTAAACTTGAAAAACTTAACAGCAATGTTTCTTTCCAGAAACCATGGCCTGGTTATTCAAGATGACCCAGAGATATTGTTGTAAGCAGTTCCATGTAGGAACTATTTTCTATCTACTGAGCTACACCTGTCAACGCACCAAGGAAGCGAGCATCTTCTGCTAGCTCACCTTGTACCACTTAGCTAACTGACGTTACAGCTCAGCCCATGAGGATGCTATTAATGTTTTGTTATATTTGAGAGAAGGCAGACATCTCTATGGCTGGTATCTCCAACACTCACCAACTCAAAACCAAAACAATCTAGAGTAACAAATAGGACTACAAATAAGAAAATAAGAAAAATATGTATTTTGATTTTGGGGTGCACTGTCCCTTTAAGACCACGACTGACACAATTTCAAGAAATAGTTCAACATTTTTGGAAATTTTCTTGATAAAGTTCAAGCCAAGATTTAGATGAGACTGGTACCACTCTCATGTCTGTATGGTAAATATGAAGCAGCCAGTTAGCTTAGCTTAGCTTAGCTTAGCTAGAGGGGAAAAAAAGAGGCCTGTCTGTGTAGACAAAGTTAATAAAATATGCAAACATTTATAATGTAAATGTACATATATGCAAATGTTTATAATACATATGTATTATAAACGTTTTTTTGTGACTTTTGATTTTATGCTATGCTAAGCTAACTGTACTTAACATACAGATGTGTGAGTGGTATCAATCCTCTCATCTAAACATCAGCAAGAAAGCAAATATTTCACAAACTGTCGAAAAATCTTTCTGAATTATATCAATTATAATAGTAAAGTATATGTTGCAATGCATTTAGTTCACCTTTATCTGTAGAAAGTGTGGGAGAGGTGCTGCCAGACCCGTCTTTAGAATGGCTGCTGCGTTTGTACGACCCAGACAGTCTGGTGATCCTGTCTGAGGGCGGGCTGCCATCCTCTGGGTATTTACACAGTAGTCGCTCTGACAGGACAGGGGAGTTGTTGTCATAGGGAGACACCTCTCCGCTAGATACTTTGATGGAGTCATTGGATAAGCATCTGTCGGTCAGGGGGAAGGACTCTCCTCCTCTGAGAAGGTCTGGCTCGCTGCAGAAACAAAGAAAACACGATAATGCATATAAATACTATGAAAACGTATTCTTCATTGTGACCCTTTGGAGGCTTGGCCTGAGGGACAGCACGCACGCAAACAATGGGACAAAAGGGGGAAGCTTACGAGGACTGAGAGGCCTTCCTCCGCAGCAAGTAATCCACAACATCAGGATCAGTTTCTTGCACGCTCATCAGCACCTCATTCTGCAGGTCTGCAGGGACCTGCGAGAATCAAAACACGGTTGTAATGAAGCTCATAACAGCTGGATAACACTATGCATTTGTTACATTAATTTCACTCTGCCTTAACGATTAATCACACTTGAAAATAACCAAACAATGACATCACTGTGCACACTGCTCCATACCCCATTCAGTGAATTGCTCTTTTACACCAATATTTTTACATTGCCTGTATTTACACAGTGTCTGTAATGCAAAGAGCTACAGAGACAACATGTTGTTTGTATGGTATGAGGCAAAAATAATTAACGGCAGTTGAGAAAGGCAGAACTAATGACGCAGAGCAAATGTCTAATGGGCTTTTTTTGCGCCCTCTGGCATCCTTAACAGATCATTTTCAAATCCTCCAATTAAGTGCATCTGCGCTTGAGTTTCTGGTGAAAAGCAGGGAACATTATACAGATGAGCATTTTGCCCTCGCTCCCAATCGCTGTCTATAAACCAAACAGAAGCTGAAATGACACTTATTAACCCCTCCAGCGAGGCTTCTCATTTGCCACGCACTAAAAAGAGTATTCTCCACAAGGTTCAGGAGGGAAAAAAAACCTAATTGCATGCATTTGTGTTTTACTGTGACACTACTTTGTTTTATAGGTGCCTGTAAAAGTTCAGTCTTTCTCAGAGCCTGTAAAGCTAATGTTTACATTTCATTAGGTGGCTCCTCTCTACTAAGCTGAAGAATCGCCCCCAAAAGGAGACCTTACTGAGACCTTGAGATTGTTTGATTAAGCCCAGGGCTGGCTTCAACTGTTTAAATGCCTTTCAGTTTACAGTTAAGGATGGCTTACCATAAATAGCGTTTCATATGAAGTGATCAGCCGTTGGACCACGCTGATGATGGCTGAGCTTTCCTCTGCACGGGCAAAACTCTGAACTGCAAACTCTTTGTCTGCGTTTTTTTGTTTGTGCAAGAGGTTGGGTCCAAAGATGGTCGCTAAATTGAGTGGTGTCATCTTGTTTCCTGTCATCTAAAACAAAAAACAGAGGACAGAATTAATTTTTCAGACAGTCTACCATACTTTTTGTATTTGTAATATAGATACCACATCATTCATTACTGGATTTAATCTGCAGATGCTCAAGTTCGAAATGAGAACAAACTTTTCCATGGATGTCAGTTTTTGAGCTACAATGAAGGACATAATGTGGCCTGCAACACATGGTAAGGCTTATTGTTTTTAGCTGAGCTGATTTCTGGCAACCTTGCACCCCCTGCTGGCCAGTTGAGAGAAGTGCGGCGTCAGCAGTTCATGATGATATAAAACAGTCAATAAAACAAGTTTACCAACTATTGTGAATCACCGCAACCAAGAGAGGTTCTTGAGGATACATTCATAAATGTGCACACACATTATTACGTGGAATGGTACAGTAGTTTGCAAGATTAGCTGCTGACAGAAGGATACACACACATGCACACACACATGACCAAAGGCATGATCCCCTCAAGATAATAACAATGTAAGAGTGCCATCAGCTCTTCTACATGATAAAATATGAGACTTACATTCAAAGAAATGTTTTCCAGACTGAAATGATTTATGTGAAAAGTAACAATGGCGCTAAATTACCCTTGGTTTTCTTTTCATCTGCCCATGTGCTTACACACAAGACTGAAAACTCTTAGATGCATAGAGTAATTATGGTATTAAGGCGCTTTTGTTGTACACAGACCCTCCTTGGCACCCTGGCAATGTTGGGAATGTGCACCTCACACAGCCCTGCCACCATGAATAAGGCTGGCTCTGCTTTCTTTTGTTCAAAGAGACCAAACAGACTTCTTGAACACTGTTGGAGTATGTATGCTGTAGGACCAAGGCCATGAATAAACAGGTTTCAAATCTCTGGGAGACAATTTATCTCTATTGGGACAATTAGTGGTCGAAAAATTAGGATTAATATGAGAAGATGATCATTACACTGTAAGGGACTCTGGGCTCAGGCTGACTTCATGGAGGAGGAAATGTGTAGGTGTGTAGGCGCAAATATGTTTCCAACTATGCTGCGATTTACTTACACTTCTTGCAATGTTAAAAAACAGTATGATGAATGGGGAATCATAGCGTCAGCGTCATGTGGCTAGAGCTGGTCGTGCATCATTTAATCAAGATACCCACAATGGATCATCACGCATAATGCGCTGCACTTTGGCACATCACTTTCTTCAAATTAGAGGCTGCAGGTGTAACAAACATCTGTCTGACTGCCTTCAGATGGCAGCTGGGATTCATCACAATCACATTAGACTTGTGAACAGTTTATTTACTCGTTTTTTGGTGACGGCTGCCCATTTTACAAACACTTTTTTTGCACTTGCAGGTGGAGTCAACAAGTGTCAAAATGTGTGACGTGCTGACAACAGAGCTGGTCCACAGACGTCTGGCAACTGTCTGGCATGTTTTATCAGACTAACAGTCCAAAAGTCCAAAGCTATTCTGTTTATTATCATGTATGACAAAGAATAGCATCAAATTCTCACATTTAAGAAGCATGAAACCAGCCAATGTTTGACTTTTCTTTAAAAAATGACTAAAACTATTGTTCAATTATCAAAATGGATGCCAATAAATATCTGTCTATCCACTAACAGAATAATCAACCAATCATTGCAGCTATTCTTGTCCTCTGCTACCTCATGTGTGTGTAAATCTCATCTAGTCAGGCCCCAAAACAGCCTATGTACAGTTTCTTTACCTCCTGTCCGTCATTGTCCAGGCTGTCTTCAGCATGTGCAGCCACTGTGGACAACAAGCAGAGAAGGCGCTGCAGCGTGTCGCTGTTACAGGGAGGAAGCAGAAATATCAGGAGCTGGATGGCGCTCTCTTGGTCTGAATAATCCAGCACTGCAGGTAAAAAAAAAAAGGCCAAATATGACCAACCATTCTCACCACAAGCTAGTGACATGTTATTTTATGCTTTGCATGTGTATATTTGTGTGTGCTCCTCACATGTTGTGTTGATGAAGGCGGTGTAGAGTTCTTTTGTTAGCAATGGGTCAGGCATGCCTCTGAGGAACTCTTTTAGCAGTGCAGCTATGTCGTGAATACTATGCTCCTCGTCCAAATGCACCTCCCATCCCTGGTCAAACTCCCTGCGAAGCTGGATGAAAAACTGGGATGTTAATTACAGCAAAAATGTTGCTCATGATACAGTTTACTCCCAGGCTTCCTGCACATTCCACATTTTAAGCTCATACATTTCCAGACTCAAATTGCCAGACTTCTCAGGCATAGAGCGTATTTGAGTTCACCTCTGCTCAAAGAGGATGTCAACTAACCAGCCTATACTCGTTCCCCCCACATTTTCACAGCATCTGTGCAGCCTTGTTTATTCCCTGTCTCACTGTCTCCATGGTAACTGTGATGAATGTAGCCAAAGGTATGATTTCCTCACGGCAGTCACCTCCAAAGTCCGGCCCACAGACCACTTTTTAAACAGCCCTCTGTTTTGTCTTACAAGTTATACAAAATGATTAACACAATATTGGTTAATCAAGCAAGATCACTTTGAAATATTTTAATTCACCTCATGATGGCAGGACGATCAAACTGTTTGTAGGCATGCACCAAGTAGGAGCTACGCAGGCGGAACTAATGTGCTTTCATAAACAGACTACAAACAAGCAAATGAACAATGACTTCATACCAAATATTTCCTGCTGGGGTGCAGACAAGGACACAGCAAAGAGGCGTTAAGTCTACATCAAGGGTCGCCGCTTTCAGGAGTAAGGGAAAGTCAATTACGTTAAAGGCAAAACAGTTGTATTTGATGTTTTAAAAACTAACCTCCCTTCTCTTTCCTTCTGGACTTATTTGTTAATTTTTCTTCATGTACAGGAGTCCACTTCCATATTGTAAAAAATATGTGCCTTGTATTCTTGTATGCCCAGAAAATAATATCTGTATGCCATGTACTGAGCCTTTTTAAACCAATAAAAACTTGGATTATATATCTAAAAAAATAACCCATATGATGCGAGAAGCAGCTGGCCCACAGGTATTTTCACATGATCTAATCTGGGCCCGACCCCTGCCTCACCCATAAACGATAGCCTGTTAACTTTTCTGATAATTACATCACTGCATAACTCAGAAATGTTCACAAAACCTTAATATGCGGTTATTGCTGCATTTTCTTTCAAACTAATTTGGTGCCATTAAAAGGCATCTGCATAAAAGTGTGCGTTCACTCACACGCCATACTTCTTGCCTTGCTTTCGACGACATCAAGCTAACTTTGACCCACACTCCTTCACCCAGAGGTGAACATCGTAGCTGCGCTGGCTGCTCCAAACGCAGTGAAAAACACTGCTTGTATGATCAATTAATTTTAAGACATTCTGAATTTTATATTTTAGAAAACAGAAAAAGTCTATAAACGCAAATATTTTTCCATGCTCTCTTTATTGACCTGGAAATTACTTAAATCAAGGTCGATACTTTACCATACTGTGTGGGAACCCTGTATTAAGGTGTAAAGGTGTGTTAAATTGAACCAGCTGAACTTGTACCTGTCGAACTCGCTTCTTGGAGCTCCCAATACGGAAAATTCCAACCGTCTGCAGACCTGTAGGCAAAGATAAAGATGATTATTGTGACTAATATTCAGCCTTGAAGACATTCAAATTGTATGATTCACTGGGTAATTATTAACTAGATTTGTTACTGACTCATAACTCACCACAGGGATGAGCTAGACATACCACATACTACATGCCACACACTATTTTACTTTACTTTCAATTCTGATTATGTGTACCATATTTTTCCAGGTGCTGGCAGCAGAGATCCACTACCCTGGGCACCTGCCTGTAGATAGGGTTAAGGCTGAGCTTCTTGTCGTGGCACTTCTTCCTCTTGCCAGCTGCCTCCTCTGGCAGAGAGAGCTGAAGGGCCTCCAAGAGCCGGGACTGGTTATCATCAAGATCAGTGATGCAATCCACAGATACTCCGCCCTGTCAAGCAGACGGGTGACAACCGTACAGTGCTGTTATTTAATGGCTACCTACTGAGTGAATATCCAAAAAGGTTACAAATTCCCAGAGAAATCTAGTGCGCAAGTGCAATCAGACAAATTTCCTTCCGCTCTATGACAGCGTGTAAGCTTTATCGACAGACAAGCCTACCCTCCTGCGTGTCCGTGGGGCTGCCTCTGGCGTGCTGAGCAGAGGTGATTCATTAGGCGTCTCAGAAGTGGAGCTGAGGGACGAGTTGCTGCTGGAGAGCTCCTTGTTGCCCCTTTTGAAGCTGGAGTTGAAGTGGAGGAAGGATAGCATCAATTCAGTGGGGTCACTGTGCTCCTCCCGCGGGGGATCGTGCCGCTGCTTGTGTGTGCGGTCGTTGGAAATGACCTGCGACAGCGGTATGCCAAACACCTGGGGCATCGTCTCTGTGTGCGGGGGGAAGGGCAAGACAGGGAGACTTAAAGTTCATGCTGTTGGCTCCAAGTCAACTAAGAGATGTTGAATTCAATTTAAGATGTGTCAGTCATTTCAGCATATCATACATGTTAACCTTTGGAGCTTCTATTTTCTGCAGCAAGCGCCTGAAACTGCTTTTAAACTCATTCTTTATATTCAGATTTTATCTTTTAAATAAAGGCTGCTGGAAATAAATGTGACAAGCAAAATGCCTAGAACAGTGTTCGGCAGTGCGCACTCAATATTGTAGTTGGAGAGCACATACTTTCTGAAGTGCCTTTGTAAACAAAAGGGGAAAAGAGGAAAGAAGGGGCTGGCCATGCCGGAGGATAGGCTGTAATGAATGAGCCACCACTTAAGATTGTTTTTGTTATTTCCCTCGACTGCCGGACTGACAGAGAACATCGCTTTGGTGCCAGATTGTTGCAGCAGGCGGGGCGGCACAGCGGTTGAAGATCACAGCTCCCTCTTAGACTTCTTTACTGTACTGTAGATTCTGATCACTCGGCGCTTCACGGGTATAAACAGCTGAGAATGCCTGCTTCAGTGAGTCTATACAGCTTCAGCCAAAAGGATCAAAGAGTATCTTTTTTAAGTGTCAGAGGCAGACTAGATTAGAAACTGGAAGGGAATGAAATGACAGCGGCTCTCCCACAGAACTAAAAAAGAACTGTTTATCTTCACTGGTTTGGAAAGAGTCACAATAATATAACTGAGGGAGTTAGAAATTCTTATCTAAAGGCAATTTGCAAGGGAGAGCACTAACACTCCCTCCAAAGTACAGACTATCACTACATCCTCATTACCTTTGTCTTTAATCTTCTCTTTAGATAATGAATCCAACTTCCGCCGAAGTGACTTCTTGCACTTATGGCCATCTGAAAAGAGGCAGAGGTTTTAAAGTTAAATAAGGAACCAGGGTTAATATGCTCCTGCTCTTGCTCACTTCTCTTTATATTCTTAGGATCATTTTCTAAATGGTTACACAGTAAAAGAGCCAATAAACGAACACAAACTGCTCATAAACTGTGAGGACACAGTGTAGAATTTGATCTTGATTCATAACCACTACACAGGTGTACAGCTGCTCTTTCACTGTCATAGACATCATATATTTCAAACGTTCATTTCCTTTGAGAGTGCCACTTGTGTTAGATGTGAACAAAGTATCCACTAGGAATAGACTACAAGGTTAGAAAAAACTGCAAAACCAAAGTAAGAGACGATCTACTAAAATAACCCAGTTAGAAAAACAGTGGTCTGCGATTACACAGCCTGTTACAGTATGTCTAAAGCTACAGTTGTTAACTTTCTCTAACACAGCTTTCAATCATGTTAATCACTGCTTGTAAACTGCAGTTAAACTGTCTAATTAGGCAGAGCTGACATGACTGAACTTGTGTGTCAGCTCTATGCAGAGCCTACGCCATTGTGAGGATATATACTTGTGCGGTGGTGTGTCTGTGTCACTCTGCAGTTACACCTCAAAAACACTAGTCGGTGGCGGGGTTTCTGTGAAGTGCTGTAAAGTTTAGTTGATTCAAAACACACTTTAAACACGACTTAATAGAGACTATTTCAAACACAAGTACACAAACTGGCTTCACTATAACTCGCAGGACTCACAGCAAAAGCATTTGTCTGTTCCCCACAAATACAACATGCTAATGTTTTTAGCACAAGCCTATGGTATTTTACATATTATAAATTAGCCTAACAGCTAGCTGACTTCCTCTACTTATATGAAGCCAAGGACAACAGCAACATTAAAGTAAGGCAACGTTACAAGATTCGGCTCCATAACAGCTCACAGGGTTCACCGACAAAACAACTGTCTTATACTAAACACGTTTTCCAAACAAATATAACATGCTAACATTATTAGCACAAGCCTATGGCATTTTACATTGTATAAATTAGCCTAGCAACGAGCAGAGATTTCCTCAGCTCATATGAAGCCAGGATAAATCACACAGACTTAAAATGCTATTTTGTGGAGGCTTTATTGTCTTCACAGTTTATTGTTTCTTATCTGTGAAATTAAAGTAAATAAAAGCTTTGTTTCCACTGAGGAAAATGGTTTCAGCTTACAAAAACAGACAGAAGGTCTGTGTTGCTGCCAGTTACATTTCTAGGGAAGTGCACATCAGGCTAGAGCCCACGCTGTAGGTACGGTATCGATTCGACGCAGAGGTATAAATCCCGCTTTAGAGACTCCTCGGCTCTGATAAGTTGTTTTCATTAATTTGCGGTGGATTCTTGCAAACGCAATTAGATGCACTACGAGGAGGCAGAGGAATATGATTTTTTTTTACACAGATTATCCATCGTATGTAGTGCTGTGTGAATAGTGACAGTTTCAGCACAAAAAAGTTACTCATTATAAAAAAGTTACCAACTGCAGCTTTAAGATAGACAATAAAATTAATCAAACTGCAAGAGTTTACGGCAATCAATGATGAGCATTTCACAATCATTAGACAAAAAGGAAAATATTGTTTGCATGCAAAATAGATGGAATGAAAAACACTGTCCTCCATTTTGCTGGTGTGCATGTGTTTCAGACGACCATGCTTATGTTTTGGACTGATTAGCCAATTGGTGAAAATAAGGAAGAGGATGATTAGTGTGGGTGGGTGTGTGTTTTAATACATTTAGGGATGGTGATGTGGCAGCCCAGGTCGCGATCCCGAAGCAATCTCCTGAAGGCCACTTCTTGGAGATGAACCCTCTCCAGCTCTGAGAGGCTTTGCAGGGGGACGGGCTTCAGGCCAACGCTACGTCCTGACACGCTGTTCCAGGTGAAGTCACCCTGAGGACACACACACACACACACACCAGATACATTTATCATTGCTGTCACCTTCTAAATTCATGACCAACCCTCCACACACCCTCTGTTCATATGAACAGGCAGATGCCGTTGCTTCTGCTCATCTGTATGTAAGCCAACAAAAATGCGTTTTTCTGATTGTAGAAGCAGTAATTGTGACTTGTTAAGATTCGTAATACAGCCTGAAGGACTTCTGTGTCCCACATTTGTGCTGGTTGTATCACCAGGGAAAGCAGCAAGAACACTGATTATGCAGATTATCCTATTTTAGTAGCAAAACTATGCTTATAAATAATGCAAGCACACTTTACCATAATGTAAAATATCTCATCTTAATTCTGTCCCTGCTGCACTCAAAGCGCATGACTATGCATATTATTTGGGTGCACACTCCACTGATTTATGAATAATTTACCATCAATCTAAATCCAAACATTTCTTCACAAACACTTTATTGGTAAACATTGCTACAGATGAGCCATTCTGAAGATTTAGTACTGTAGTAATGACGGGGCAAATAATCTGATCTGAAATCCTCAACCTTTGAGCATCTCCATGCTGGAGATTACAGTGCTTTGATCCAGTACGGTCAAGCCAATCATATGAGCCATGTTCTAAAGAGGCTTAGTAACTCATTATCAGGATAAGGCTTACACTAAAGTGGCTCACTCCCATTAAATGAGAATTAGGACTGTGCTACAGTGGTATACTATTTTCTGGTACACATACAGTATGACAAAGTACAGTGTAAATATGACAAAATATTTGGCGAAATGTTTACTGTACAAAAGCAGTGGTCAGGCACCTGTACCCCATTTGTATTGGGGAACCAAGTGGGAAATAATCAGCAGTAGATTGGGAACAACTGTCTACTATTAGGACTGTGAGCAAGAGAATAATCATTATTGCACAAAAACATGATTTGGAGGCAGACACGATGCATTACAGACAAGACAAGACAATAAGCTCATTAAAAGTTGTTTGCACAAATTTATAGCAATATACATAATGTAACTCTACAGCAGATCTTTTTTTGTCTATTTTTGTGAATATATAATATACAGTATGGCTACTTTTCAGTCCAGTTAAATTGTATTCAACTGTAGAGCTTAACTTGACAATTAGGCTTATTATCGATTAATCTGGCAATTACTTTTTTGTTTAACAGATCAATCATTTGGCAGCAAAGTGTCTCAAAATACCTAATTTTCTTAAGCCCAAGATGGCATATTTCAAACTGCTTCTTTTGTCTAACCAACAATCAAACACTGGTTTAAAGGTCCGGCGGGTAGAATTTAGGAGCATCTATTGGCAGAAATTGTATATAATATCCATAAATATGCTTTCATTAGTTTATGACCACCTGAAAATAAGAATTGTTGTGTTTTTGTAACTTACAATGAGCCATTTATATCTACATACAAATTGGGTCCTTACCCCTTGACTCCGCCATGTTGTTCTACAGTAGCCCAGAACGGACAAACCAAACTCTTACTCTACAAAGAGACATCTGACTTTGCACGTCGGCCACCACAGTTCTCTTACAGGCTTAGCACACAGGAGAGGTTTCAGTTTTGCAACCTCATTGTGAGACGCCACTAAATCCTACACACTGGATCCTTTCACATACCAAATTTATTCTCACGCACTGTAAGACAAAAGAAAGCAGGAAATCCTCACAATTTAGGGGCTGTAACTAGGAAACATTTTTAACTGACAAGTGGCTTTTACAATTCAACTGCCAATATCCTCTTAGCTGAAGACCTGGGGCCTGCACCACAAAGCTAGATTAGTGAGTAAGCCAGCTATCTTTGGGTTTAACTTGGGTTTTCCTGTATCACAAAGCTGGCTCACGGGGTACATCACCATGGTAACCCATGCTGTATCGCTAACCTGCTCCAGGGAAGGTCAGTTTTATATGATAAGCTCAAAACCCGCAAACAGCCTGTTTCAATCAGATCACTGGAAAAACTCATACATCATTTTGTTAAAATTCTTCTGCTTTAAGAAATGTTGGGATGGATTACGGAGAACGTGAATAAACATCATACATGGGAGCGCCATCTTGTGAGGTACGTGCTCTGTTATCTCTATTACCAAAATGTCTGTCCTAAAACAAGACAGTATACAATGTCCAGGTATGTGAGTGGAGGTAGTGCATCAGGGTCTGTAATTCAGCCTTGGGTTGCCAGGTCATATGATTAGTTTGTCCAAATACAGTTGTTTGACCACCTTAGCAGGCAAAGGTAACACAGCATGATCCTAACAAGATGGCGCCCCTGTCAAAAAACACAAAACGTATCTCACCATTATGTCAACTTCACATTCCTGACAGTGCTGACAAGAGGTGGGGGATCAGCAGAGAATCCACGATACGATATTATCACGATACTTCAGTCGCAATACAATATTATTGCGATATGCTGAGTTATCGCGATACAATATATTGCGATATATTGTGATTTATTATTTTTTCCAACTGTAAATAATGACCCCAAATGAAAACTTTGTCAACATCTGCTTTCAATCTGTTCATCTCAATTCAGCCATTTTTTTGTAGCAGCAAAATGTATCCAGTGGACTAAAAAGCAATTGATTATATTAGTCTAGTAGGCTACAAAAAGTATATATATATTTAATTAAATAATCAATATTTAGCACTGTGTGACGATATGATACTGCTACATAAAAATATCACGATACATGGCTATATCGATTTTTCCCCCACCCATAGTGTTGACACTAATTCCATGAAAGCAGCTCAGATTAACATGAGAACATTTTTGATGACAACTGGAAATAAAAACTATACCCTCTGTTTTCCTTTATTGGATAAATAACAACTCTATAAATGCAGAAAAATTCTTACATTACTGTTAACTTTTATTGTGCATCATATATTTATAATAGTGTGTTAATCATGAGACAATAAGCAAAAACTACTCACTCTATACTAAAGATGTACATAATAACTCCCTACTAATTTAGAGCCTGAGTCATTTTATATGTGTAAATTATTTCTATTCCTGCAGCTTCTTATTACAGCTTTAAATAAACTGAAACACTGACATGTCTGTCAGATGGGGAACTGTATCCAAGGGCACACGCAGCATAAATCTGTCACAGCAGTAGGCACATTCTGTTATCCTTCTCTCTATTTCTCATGTTTTGCCTCAGTTACATCATTTAAGCATGGCGACGCATGATCAGGACAAAAGCCTCAGTAAGCACCATCTACAGCCAAGATTATTCAGTACAGTGCCACTACCAGCGTTTATTGTACGCCACTCTCTGTGTCGCAATCCTGTGACATTATTCAGAAACAAGTGCAACAGCAAAATACAGTCATGGTTGCATTCATGTACCCATTTTGTCCAGACATTCCTCTCGTGTGACTATATGGGAGTGGAAAATTTCTCCCCTATCTGATGATGGGTGAGCTGAGTTCCCACAGTTTCTCACTGTCAGTGAAGTGATGTTCTCGAATGAAAGTGAGCGTACTTTTCTCTGTGCAAAGTGTTGAAAGTGTTGAGTACAGCATTTTGATGCAATACCCCATTAGCTATCTTATAATAATAGGTGTGATTGTATCATGTCTAGACATGACTTTTGGGTGCCATCATTAAGATACAGAATTGAGACTCACTCATCCACTATTTCTTCTTCTTCTTCTTCTTACAGTATTTAGAAATAATGAACTTTGACTGGTGGATGTTTTTTTATAAATAAAAAAAAGTCAAGCCAAAACAGCTGCGCCCATTGATTACAGAAACAGTCATTGTCACAGCTGGATGAAGTCACTTTCTTATCGCACTGAGCTCACGATTACAACAGTCACTGTCTGCCAGTTCTTTGTAACATTAAAATGAAAATACATGATTTGTCCCGGCTGCCTCTCTACAACATCATAATCCATCTGACTTAACAGAAAGACGCCTCATGTTTGTTGCTTTAATGCTCCTTTTTGGTTTGTACTCATCTGTCTACACTGTTACAACAAAGCCAGCAATACAGTACACACACCTACTGAAATGCATCACATTATAATTGATCTAAACCCTCTCCCGTGCCTGTAAACACACACCAAGGTGCATTTTTTCTTGGTTGTGCAGTGCTCTAACTTTGATTCAAGGCCTTGCTGAAACACAGCGCTTTTGTGAGCGCTCCCTGGAACACAATGAGAGGAAACTTGCAAGGTGGTTCATACAATAAAGCCAGATTGAAAACTCAGATTACACTAATCAACCGCACTTGAACAAGGTCCAGTGAGGTGATGTATATCCCTCAGTACTCAGGAAGCCATTCAATGGGGGATAGTGGGAAAAGTTTTCCACGTGGCCCCTTGACACTTTGAGTCTTACACTTAATTCTGTTTTTTCTTTTCTTAACAAAAACTGCATTTGATTGCAGATGTTGCTATTCACAAATTTGTGTAACAGTGTTGACAAAACCAAAATAAAACTGGGCTGTCCTTGAAAGCTTGGACGTGACCCACACAACACAAAAAGTCATGCAATTACTCACTTCCTGTGATTCTTAAAATAAGTAGCCCAAATAAATAAATGTACTCTAATGTACTGAGCACACTCCAGACTGTACAACAGGGTATTCTACTATTTTTTCTTTTGCTTTCAAGGTTAGTAAGAGCAAGTGGGGATAACACATCCTATACATGAGGTGGGAAGACATTAAGATGCATGTTGGTGTGCAGGGACACAGGAAGGCTCTGGCAAAGTGCAAACCAGATGAGCTGAACAGGGAGACATGTGATTCTTACACGCCTTTTAGGGCGTTTCAATAAGCTCAATAATGTCCTTATGTGTCTGTGTGGCTGAAACTAATTCTCACACTTCTGTAAACAATTAGAGACACTGGAAACTCTCCAACAAGCAAACAAATTCACACTGCAACAACAGCAGCTACTCACAAGACAGACGATGCTCCGCTCCAGAGGGGGATCCCCCATTACAGAGACGCGGACGAGAGGTCTCCCCTCCCCTCACACTTGTAGACCACCACTTAACGCCACATTACCCGACGCCATTCGCCTTTGGAGTAAAACGCACCCACATAAATACAGTCCACGTGCTCGCAGCCTGGCTCTAGACCTCAGACAACGTGCAGTTAAAAAGGGAACAAGTCCAGAGACTGATTTACATCACGGTGCCGGACGCAACACCGCTGATAAATGGATTGGGAGGGGTTGAGGGACGGGTCAGTGCGCTCAGTGTCCGCGCGCAAGTTCTACACACTATCACCTGCAGGTTGGGTAATGTTACACATCACATTCACACAGGGTTCAGTCATGCTGAAAGGGAGACTGAAACTTTACAAAACTGTTTGGATGTTTCTCTCAGAGTGGCTTTGAATGCGTCTGCCTCCCGGTGCGCTGGAATGAGGTTGTGAATGCAACATGATGATAAACAGGAAACAGCATGTCTGACAGAACACAAACCATTTTGGAGGCGATGTTGGGTGGAGACATCCTCATGTACTTTAAGAGCTCTTTAGGCTGCAAAGGGTCTTTGGTAATACTTGAAACCAGTAATGTTCAACAATGACGATGCAGAAACAGTATACACGTTTCAGCTTACATTAGTAGGGGAGACCGGGGTTGGTTGTCACAATATATGTCCCTATAGTTATCAATGGGGTTTCAGGGGGGGAAATGATTTTTAAAAGTCTAACTTTGTAGTTTTTTACCCCTTTACACCTGCAGAGACATCAGTTTTCTTGTGCTGCATTCTGACGCCTTTCACAAGCATTTAAATCTTTGAGAGCTGAGCGAATTGGTTTGGTTTCTTCCGAAAATGTGCAAAAAGGCAATGAGGAACTTGGCTAGAAATGTCCTGCAAATTGCAAGAAAATAGTAAAACATGACAGGAAAAAATACCCTGAGAAAGAAAAGAAAGAGAGAGGGGAAATTATTAGAAAATGACCAAAAACTTTTTTTTTCAGGTCATTTTTCAGGTTTGTTTTTTTCACCTTTTTTTTAACTATTTGTCAGGAATTTTTTTTTTTTTGCTATTTTTTGGGTCATTTCTTGTAAAGCTGCTCATTGCCTTTGTTATGTTTTCTTGAAAGGAATCAGGCCAATTTGCTCAGGTTGTAAAGGGTTAAAGACATACATTTTGAAATGAATACCACCTCTATAATGGTAGCATACACATTAATGCCCCTTTAGTTACCATGAATTTGAACCAGGTTATTGTTTGTTTGATTTGTCCTCTGTAACGAGAATTAAAATGAACAAATTTACAGTTATGAAAAACAATCTAGTCTTTATTGAAGCCATTGTTTCATCACAATTCATTATTAATATAGCATTAAATGAAACAGTGTGACTGAAATATTTTAATCTCCATCATCATCAATGTGACCAGGAACTTTTGTTAAAATGCCAAACAGCCCAGGTTGAAGTACTATGTCTGTTTAGATACAACATTCATTTCTAATGAGGAACTAAAGCAACATTGTGTGTGTGCGTGTAATCAAAACCACCAGAGAACATATGGACTATATTATGTTCCCCATGCTGTCTTCCTGAACTGTCACACATGTGACAACTAACCCCAGCAGACCTCTTGACAAACATGTCAGCTAAAAGTTGACTCAAATCAAAGCTATTACCTTTGACTTTTAACAAGTGTTTGATTTTGAAATGACTCCTAACCTACAAGCTTTTAATACAAAAACAACACCAAAAGGAAAATTAGTCGGACCCATAAGAATTACAAAATATCTCCTCACCTATGACCAGTGCAAAAAATGAGCAGGATGACAGGCCAACTATTTGATATCTACATACAATAATGTCACAGCACACTTTAGGGTGGTTGAAATAAGCACGGTGACAACCAACCCCGGTCTCCCCTATACTAATAGCTCAATGTTTTAGATAATTGAACACAGATGGATGATGATTCAAGATTCAAGAGATTCAAGATTCCAGACTTTTATTAGTCATTTGCTGAGGTACAAGTGAACAAGGGCATCTGTCTGGCCATTCTCCTCTGACCTCTGGCATCAACAAGGCATTTTCACCCAGAGAACTGCCGCTCTCTCTTTTTCAGACCATCCTCTGTAAACCCTAGAGATGGTTGTGTGTGACAGTAGATCAGCAGTTACTGAAATACTCAAACCAGCCTGTCTGGCACCAACAACCATGGCACATTCAAAGTCACTTAAATCACCTTTCTTCTCCATTCTGATGCTCAGTTTGAACTTCAGCAGGTCGTCTTGACCATGTCCACATGCCTAAATGCACTGAGTTGCTGCCACGTGATTGGCCGATTAGCTACTTGCATTAATGAGCAGTGAAACAGGTGTACCTAAGAAAGTGATACAGATCAGGAATTGAAAAGGAAAGACAAATAAATCAAAATTCAACATTAGTTATCTCTTATGCTATTACATTAGTTTTCATAAATATCAAAAGCACATGGGAAGCCTCTGGCACAGCAGCTGGGGCAGGTGCTGCCTGCATCCTATTATCATATTATCATATCATATTGCGAGAAGACCAACAGCTGCATCAGCCTGCAGATGGGATTAAATATCCATTCTACTGTCTACGATTAGATTGCTTCACGATTTGTAGTCAAAACAGTCAAATTCATGTCCAGTTGTTCTGGAAATCATTTTTTCCTTTGAAAGATTTTGGTACTTTTAAGCTTGGGTTTCAAGTGAGTGGTTTAGTGTCCCAGGATTGTCTAAATTGTTTCCAGTGCTTCTCTAAGGTACTGAAAGTATAATGCTTAAGAGCACACAGATTTTGGTGAGTCACGTCTGTCTTTCTAAACTTTGATTGAAGGAGCCCTCCTTTTAGCACTGTCTGAGTCTCCAAATCAAACATTTCCGGAAAAGGATTTTACTTAAAACACACTTCCTCTTGCATTTAACAAAGTTTATTTCCTTTCATTTGAGAGAGATACGTTTTCAGTTTCCTCCAAGCTCTTTGTCCTGCAGGCAGTGTCTCCTCCATGACGCTCAGGAATGCAGATGACATTCCTTCTAAACAACCCAACAGCACGGTACTCTCAAACTTTTTTTCTCCGCATCATCAACTTATTCCACCGATATATTCAAGGAGCCATGGGGCACGTCATGTTTTAAATTTAATACAACAAACATTTCTAGTTCAGTATTAAACATTTTTTTTATCTATTTTATTTATTCATTTAACTTTTATTTAGCCAGGAAGTTCCACTGAGATTGAGAATCTCTTTTACAAGAGAGACCTGGCCGAGGTAGCAGCCAATCAAAACACATTTAAAATGCAACAAATACAACATATAATACAAAAATCCATAATAAAAATATACCAGTGCTGATGTCTGCAAGTGGTCAATGACGTCCTTTTGCTTGATACAAGATGAGTGCACACATGTATGGATACGACAGTACCTACTATTTACTCTTAATCTATGTCCCAGTGATTAATGTCCTCATTTGGTCACTGCATTCCTGCAACAGAATGAGAAATGGCTCCCTCTAAAGGCTTTAGAAGTTCCTGCAATTTACCAGCTTCCTGAGCAAATGGAGATGTATTTTATAGTTGCATATTTATAATTTGACATTTTAGAGTGACTTACAAAGTTATTTCTCTAAAGACTTGTGCAGTTTCATCACACACTGCCTGGGGTTCTTTTAAAATCACCCTGTTCTACAGACGAGATTTCATGTGGAGTAAAAAAAAAAAATAAAGGCATTGAGTGACAGTTAATAAGTTAGTTTTTTCACATAAAGGATTTACCAAAAGGCAATATTTTCCAATATCTCTCAAGGTCTTCATATCCAAAGGCGGGTACAATAACAGCCCAAAATTAAACATAAAATGAGTTTTAATAACTCCTTAACATGACTGTAACCAATGCAAGGCACTTATGTGGATCAGAGACAGGATCCAGCAGTCATATTAAACAGTAACTGACTTGCAGTGGGGCAGTCGTGCTGACTGTCAAGATATTCAGAGGCGTCTAAAACACTTTCATATCTGTTCTATAGTGTGATTTGTGTGGCAGATGTATCAGTGCAAATCAAAGGTATTGCAAGCTGCCTAAAATTAATGTTGATGTGCATATTGTTAAGGCTGCTTTAAAAGTCAGTTTGAAGCTCGTATGTCTGTTTGTAACTTCTCTCCAAACCAAAAGAATCCATAACAATCTAATAAAATAAAATTTACTGCTCAATGTTCTGTCCTTTCTCCCACAGCGTGTTGTTGTATTTTGGGCCTAAAGCAATGTGTTCCTATAAACATCTGGCTCTTATTTGATAGCAAATTAAATTGTTGACTGTGATCATAGATTGTATATAAAGATGGATGACTCCACTTCCTCCCACTGTACAAAAATTTAATCCAGCGTATCCTGGGTCAATCACAGCAGTCAACCATGACGTCACACCTCCCTTTTTATAGCATCAAATAAATAATTAGAAACAAACTCATGAGAAAAACAAACAGTATAGTAAGAACTACCTAAAATGACAGAAACCATCTTTGGAAATATTTTATTTGACGCGTACCTTGATTTTTTAGTTTGGGCCATGCCCATCCGCTTACAATGAGGTGGTCGGGATTATGACCTATACTGCAGCCTGCCACTAGGGGGAGATTGAGTTGTTTTGGCTTCACTTTTGGGGATCGATCATGCCATTCATCTTTATATCCTCCTAAGACCCTGTGTCCTCATATGCCGACATTACATTTTGGGTTTACTGGACCTTCTACTTCATTCTGCTTAACCTAGGCTTGCTGTCCTCATTCGTAGAAACTTTTAGTGCCATCTAGTGGTTATAAGTAAAAATAAGATGGCAGCCATCTCTGCCAAGTCAGTCTGCAGCCGATCCGATTAATAATGTTTGTAGTTTGATATGCCATACAAATTTGTCCAATTTTAGCGACAGTAACAAGCTAAGACGCTGCTAATTAGAAAGAACTCCTTTGAAGACGTTTGAAAACATCGCGAATATTCAACTCGTTAAAGGACAATTTTTTTACACTTATCAGGTCCTACTAATCCCAAATAGCTAGGAGAAATTGAAAATGCATACCAAACAAAACTTCAGGTCTCAGGAAGTTAAAATGAATCCTGAATGTCTGGACTTCACCACCTTTGTGGACTCATAGACTTTTGGGGAGCATTCCCGAGAAGTCTGGGAGTGCACAGGGCTGTCCAAATCAACAATTCATCTAGTCATCAAGGGACCTCAAGTGGACTTTCTCTGTCACTTCCAGAGTCCACTTGAGGACAGACTTCACCAGACTTAATTGATTCAATTGATTTAATTTGTTGCAATGCAGACGTGACATTGTAGTTTTTGTTTTCCAAAAACAAATTTAAAAAAACATAACTTATTATTGTTATTGTAGCCTATTAAAATGCTAATTGAATCTTGTAGGCCAGAAATAATATTCAGCCACCTCATGATACAGAAATATGTTGAAATATAGGCTATAGAGTCATCGAAATGCATGTTATAATTGCAGACTACACCTATGGGCTGCGCAATGTAATGCCAAAAAAAAAAAAAGCCTAAGAAATAGTCTGAAAAACAACTAAAAATTGTCTTCTTATGTAATTAATAGGCCTATTATTATATACAAATGTTTACAAATACAGACTGCAATATGTCTTTACTCTATATTATGTCAGCACTTTTTGACAGGGGTGGAGACACATACTGTGTTCTCATGTAAAGACTTTATTTGGTTATGCAGTGCAGGTATAGCTTTTGAGGTTTGGACTACTCTTTGACCTACTTACTTAGCTGATCATGTATGTCCGTTATTATTTGATTGAATTTATGTAAAGCAATGATTTACCCCCCATGTTTGTATCTAACCCACCATTTATTTGCCCTCTTATCAGGTACAAACTTGATGCTACGGTGCTACAGTCTGAAGCCAGCAGGTTCCGTTCCATGCCATGCAAACGGACAGTCTCCTGTGGGAAGAAATATGTGCCCGAGGGACCGTAGCCAAGGATCAGGTCATGCTGTTCTACTGTGAGAAATAAGAGTTGAAGCTTTGTTCATGTAAACCAGATGTCTCTGCTTTCCATCTCAACTCACACTACCGAGACCCCGAGTGAGTACACCTCTAATAGAACAGAGCGGTGTTCAACCTATGGAAAGTACAAGGTCACGTATAACATAGATCAAAAATACCACTGTGACACTCCTTTTTAAACAAGGGAGAGGATGTGTTTTTGTGCCAGGGTCATGCCACTATAAGTTACCGCTCGGTGATCATTTGAATCATCACAGACATATAACAGAGCACACCCTGGGCTAGACATCAGACCTTGATTTAGGGTACAAATGCATTGCAGTGATGGATTTCTATTGATTACAGACTCATTTTTAGAATGCCATAGCGTGCCGATGGGATTTACACTCTGATTCAGGAAACTAAATACAGTAACTTCTTCTTTTTACAAGAGGCCCAGGCAGCTGGAGTTACAAGACATATAGAACATCTCATAAAAGGAGAGTCTTGCAGAGCTGGGGCTGTTATTGGGCGGAGGTGCAGCAGTGTTTTGTGCAAAGGGGGAAACACTGTCTGACTGACTTCACTAATGTTGTTGCGACGGTATCTTAGATACTTTTGTCCCCGAATGAACTGCCGGTTGGCTATTTGCACACCCAGAAAATGTGACTTTCATTACAGGCTCGGAGCGAGGGTTTGCATACAGTAAGGCACTTACTTACTGTCGGTTTAAGCCGACAGCTTGGTCATGTGAGTCTCCAGGAAGGATCTCACACCTCAGACCTGAGCTCAGCTGGCTGGAGCTCTTCTCACTGGCATGTCGGTGCACTAGGAGTAAAGTAGCAGAGCTGTACTGTCTATAAAGACCCCAAAAGGCAAAGAGTGGTGTAGGAATGAGCCTTAAAACCTGAAAATGAGTTAGCATTTTAGCACTTCTGGTTCCCTCGTCATGAAGTCAATGGGTTTTTGGTTAGATGCCTGAAATAAGTATACGTCACTTGTGAATTCTGAAGCTTTGACGTGTCTTAAAGGTTGCAAGCAAGTGACTAAATGAGGCTATAAAAGGTGTTGGGGATATTAAACATCATTACGCCGAACAACAAGCTTAATGGTGGTGACTCTGAAGTCCTGGGATCGTGGTGTAGTTTGTTTACAGCCCAGTGTTAGCTTTTTACCTCTGGCAATTGCACTTACACTTAAAAAAATGACAAAAGTGGTGTCCAATTCTAAAGATAATCTTGCTGAACAAAACCACAATGCGTATTTTCTGCAATGATCCAAAATCAAATGGAAAACCTATTGGTCCTTCGTCGAGGGAACCAGGGCAATGCTGAATTCCAAACTTCATCCCTGCAGCACTCTATTAGTGGTAAAAAAAATAATCAGTGACTAATGAGAATATCTATAACAACTCAATTTCCACAGTGTCTGAGGTTGTTATCTGCAGTGGAGGCAATATTTTCAAACTTAACAATGCTTGGCAAAAACTAGGCAGTAGTGCAGCTCTCAGAGCGTAATGGTGTAGGCAGCACACAAGCACTCCCCAAAGTCATAAATCACATTAAATATCCTCTCTGACACGGAGCTGTCTCCAATATTAATCAGCTTCATTCAGATTTACTGTGATTACATTTTTTTAAGGGCCCTGGCTGTTGGATACGGCTTCTTGTCAAGGACCGTAAGAGCGACCAGATACCTGGTATTCATTACAGGCCTATTATAGTGTCAAGTCTGTAATACGTTTCCATTATACTAAACACACAGTGTTACCATGAGGACCAATTTAGGCACAGCAGTCAGCAGTGCAGAGCGGCTCAAATTATGAACATGTGACAGTGCGAGTACTGTAAGGCTTTTTATCTTTAACAAAAAAAAAAAAAAAATGCAAATTGCCATTGTAATGGATTTTAAATATGTGTATGTATTTTCCCTCTACTTTATGTTAATTAAATGAAACAGTAAGGCACATCCACATGGAGACCAACACCAGTAATCTTTTTTCATGTGTCCAGACCTTAACATGCAGGAATAACTCAGGTGACTGTGCATTTATTTCACTGCTGATTTACATGGTGTGGTGGTCATATGTTCACCTCTGAGGCTACTAATGAAACATATACATCAATAAATCCATAACATTTTAAACATCAAAAGGCAAGTACATGGAAACAGTATTAAAGAAAACAGTTTTAAGGGGGAATGGTCATAAAAATGTGTGTATGCAGGCCCCTTAGGAGTTATATGGAAGTAATGGTCCTGTTCTAAGGGCTAGTTACACATTAAAAATGCACAAATGTAATAATTTGGGATTCTTTCATCAACTCTTTTTGTTTTCCACGTGTTCTATTGTCAGGCTGGAAATGATTAAATCGACACCCATCTCAGCCTCTTCCATAACTTTTCCACAACTCCACCTTCAAGGTCATGCCATGATGGGACAAAATAACATTTTTGGGAGCTGAGTGTAAGGAGACACTTTGCCGCGTGTGACAAAGTTTTCCAGTCACACCTATTTCAACATCAGCAAGCTGGCACAAGCAAAGGCTCCGATTGACATCATTTCACCAAAAGGAATGAGTTGAATCATTTTTGGTGTCCAGTGACGCAGCTGCAAAATAACAGTGCATCACTGCTCTGCACATAAAGCTTGTTTGTTTGTCATGGACTAGTCACGGAGTTGATGTTGCAATAGTGGGAGACGAGGATTTCCGGTTGATCCCTTTTTCCCGTTTGAGAAAATAAGAGAATGATTGCTTGTGCCATATGTGCAGTAGAAAGTTTTAAAATATGTTTACTTGTTACTTAATGTGATCCTTTAGGGGATTCCAGCCACTTCCGGAATCTGGGTGCAGGATTTGTATAATGCTGCAAGTACTGTTCTCTTTTATTCCTGCAAGTATTGCAGGACTCCAGGTGCAATTGCAAAATAAATCAGCATGTGAAACGTGTTATAAATGAATCACATCTTGAGCCAAGTTTTGGGACAGAAAAATCACATTATATCCAAGTATTATTAAAATAATTGAACACCAATGACGTTTGTAACCCGATAAAAAATCAGGAGGCAAGTTCATTTGGACATCTTTTTAGTGACACGGGGTTTCTGGATGCCAATCAGATCTGACACCAACTACAGTCACCTGCAACTCAAAGCTGTCACTGACCTTAGACGATGTCTCCTCAGCCTCGGTGCCATAATGTCTCATCAGCGCCGGGTCCAAGCTCCTGGTCTGCCTCAGCCTCCGCTTGGAAATAGTTTTGGGGCTTAGCGAACATGAGAAAACAGTGCTTAACAATCCTTGAGCGGCCATATCTCCTTCAGCTGGTCAAACTGTGATTAAAGAGGTGTTACAGAGAGTCATATCTCTGCTGCGAGTCCAAACGGAACGAAGGAGCAACCCCGTCTGCAGCGGGTCCCCAGCGCGTCACCATGATTATGAAACCCGCGCGCGGAGTCCCTGCTCACCCCCCCCCCCGCCCCCCTCCCTCCACCTCCCACACACTCTGACTCAGTACTTCCTCCTTTCATGATTTTAATAACGACAAAATGCTCTTTAATTCCCCCCTAAACACCAAAACAAACAATGAAGCATGCGCCGAGACCTGAGGGGCAAAAGCGCTTTATTTATGCGTAGGTGTGGCACAGTGTGTGCGTGTTTACGCGCGAGTCCTGCTGTTAAATTAAAAAGGTGAATTATTATGCACACCAGGCAGGGTAAAAACAAAGGTAATTCAGCTTTCAAGTATGACTCATGCAGTTTATGAAACAAAAAGCAGTAAATAATGACTCACTAGGAGCAAACAAAATTTTCTATTAGGTTTACAGCTGCAGGCTGGATTTATTTATTTAGCCTACTGAGATTTAACCACTCATAAGTCTTAATCCATTTATACTTGAAACAAGACATTGCAAACTTGAATTTAAATCTAAATATGATAAATAATTTTCTACATTTATTATCCTAATCACTGTAAATAAATGATTTAATACTTAAACTTTAAAAATGACACAAGCTGAGTTAATATTGTGACAAAGATGCATGTTGTACTGTGTATATCATGCTGCTGCTGCTTTTTGCAATCTGTTTATATGACATTATCAGTTTAAGTTGTCAAACATAGGGCCCAGGGGCCAGAACCGGCCCGCTACTGGGTCCAATCCGGCCCTCTAGATGACTTTGCACACCTAATGTTGATGCACATGTGAAGGCTGAGAGGAACAGTGAGCAGGTACTTCATGTACAATGCTTCCTCAGAGGCTTTTCCACTCTGACCAGAATACAGCTCTCTGAAATAACATTGATTACTTACTGTGGTCATATTTAAAGATATTGAACAGTGTGCAAAATATTATCAATCAGCAGCATCAGCACAAAAGAATCTGTATCAGACTTCTATCTTAAAAGAATATTAGTGGAACCCTGCAGCTGAGGCACTGACAAAACTTGAGTTTATAAGGCAGGGGACGACTTCACCTGCTTCTTCAGTAGCTTCCACTCTAATGGAAAAAAAGTCACATGTAATGAAAGTGAGTAGTAGTAGTGGACTGAAAGTGGAAAAACTGAGACATGCTATTGGATTTTCACATATTTTTTCTTCCTCTTTTGCTCGGTAAATGGATGAACGTTTACAGAATGAAAGAGACATTTGAACAGGTGGATATTTGTAGGTTATTATGCAGTGGTTTCAGTGGTTGGGCCCACTTGAGATCAAATTAGGCTGTATGTGGCCCCCTGAACTAAAATGAGTTTGACACCTCTGGTTTAAGGTATAACTGGGTCGGTGTTTAAACAGATGTTAACATGTTTATAGTCATAGATAGTCATATAGTATCTTGCATATGTTAGATACTGCATATCAAGTCCTCACTCATCACTGTGCGCTTTATTCCAGGGCTGGTCGTCTATCTTTGACCTTTCGTAGGCTCAGTCACTGGTATTTGTTCATTTATAAAGCCATGCTGGGCAAACTCCCTTCATACATTTGTACTTTGAATCTGACTGTAGCTGTAGTCTGAGATCTCAAGACTTAGTTTTGTTGTCTGTTCCTAGTGCTCGGACTGAGCTGGGAAAGAAAGCTTTTATGTGCTCTGTTCCTCTCACATGGAATAACCTTCAAAAAGAGACTACTGAAACTACGTGAACTGATCTCTCTGCCTGACTTTAAAGCACTCATAAGTACAGGGATGAATGAGTCGGTTGGGTCTTGTCATTGTGCGCAGGTGTTCTAATATTTCTGCATGTTGCTGTGTGTCTTTTATGTTTTTAATTGCGTTGTTGTTCGGCTGTGACTTTTTCGTATGCTGCTGTCTTGGCCAGGTCCCCCTTGGAAAAGAGGTTGTTGATCTAAACAGGACATACCTGGTTAAGTAAGGGTTAAATAAAATAAATTTAGAAATGACAGCATCTGAATTTCAAGAAGAACATTTTCAGGACTGGAATGCATCAAATAAACAACTAAAACTACTAAAATTAACCTTTTAAATCATCTAATTTGGCGCTCGCTTGTGTTGACTCTTATGAGGCCCTCATAATGACAGAAACATTAAACAGACCATGCCCAAATTCACAGTCCTGTCCTGACCACACTGCATTTTTTCCTCACCGTAAGGCAGTTGAGATACTTGGCATGTAGCGCCCTGGGAACTGACTCTTCCTGTGGGAGCCCTGGGGAAGGGACCTGTGTGATAACATGACATGTGAACCAGCACTGTATGGCCACGATAAGGATTCATCAGATACGGGAGTCTACCAAACAGACAGGGGAAGTGGTGATAAGAGGGCAGCTTTGCGTTTGATCCACTTATTTGGTGGTGGCGAGGTTGGAGTTGGACTCCGAGCAGATTCTCATCAGACTTCCCGTTAGGTCATTTCTCAGTGGCGTAAGTGCAGCCTTGGGATCTTACATCGAATCACCATGTAAAGGATTTCAGAGTAATGTTCGGCCCACACAGGGTCATATATGTGGGCTTTTGGAATACCTCTCAGAGTAGTGTTTGGTTTCGGATACTTGCATTTATACCTCTAATGGAACGTTAAATGTAACTCATATTTCTGGATGTAGTTGATGATTGCTCTCTTGATCATCTTAACAGCTTTCCAAGAGGCAGAGTCTTACAGTAGGAAGATAATGAGCAGTACTATGTGCAGTCTGCTGGCAGGGATGCTGCTAAGGTAGCTGTCTCACTGGAGCCATATAGGTTTCTGGGGATATATGTGGGAGGTAATTTTACAAGTGATTTATTAGGTCAATACTCGAGTGCCATTAGATTTGGAAGCGAATATTAGATGAAAGGAAAACAGCCTCTGCTGGAGCAACTAGATTCTCTATGTGATGCTAATACCTGTTATGAAAATATGACGACCACAGTGTTTGTTTACAGAAGGTGAAAATAGTTTTTTAAGGAGAGGTAATGTAAATATTAAATACATTAAATCATTTCTGAACATTTAAAACACTGGGTACTAACTACCCTTTAGTCCTTTATGAGAGGTTGTACTTAAAGCTGTAGTCGGCAACATTTATAAAAATTGCTTGTTGTCATATTTGCTGTAACTGCCACTATATCCACACAGCAGTCCAAATGTTTTCAGACACATATTTTAGTGTACTGTTTAGCTGTAAAATGAGACAGTTTGTCCGTCCGGTGAGTGGTGCTTGGTGCGACTGTTTCCATCATGGCGGTTGGGTCACAAACTTTCTCATTTTACAGTTAAACATTTTCTGATTTTTGCCTCAAATGTTTTCAGAAACATATTTTAGTGTACTGTTTTGCTGTAAAATGAGACAGTTTGTCGGCCAGTGGGTGCTTGGTGCAACTGTTTCCAATATGGCTGCTGGGTCACAAACTTTCTCATTTTACAGCTAAACATTTTCTGATTTCTTGCCTATTTTCAGAAACATATTTTAGTGTACTGTTCAGGTGTATGTTAACGCTGTAAATGAGAAAGTTCGTAACCCAGCCGCCATGTTGGAAACAGTCACACCAAGCACTGCCCACCAGCCGGACAAACTGTCTCATTTTACAGCTAAACAGTACACTAAAATATGTTTATGACATCATCTGAGACAAGAAATAAGCAATGCAGTAACAGAATCTTGATTCATATTTGATGCTGGCTAGTTTGACGGTTTGATAGCAGTTTACGAGCAGTGATTGACATGATTGACAGCTGTGACTGAGACTACTCGGCTCTCATCGGTTGTTTTTGGTGCCTTGCAGTCAATGCTAGCAAATGTCATTAGAGGCAGTAGGAGGATGATGATGATGATTTTTTTTACAGACTATCTATCGCACATAATACTTTCATTGATTAATTTATTCTTATTTGTTCCGCTCATGTCCATGCAATCAAAGTCACAATCAAAACAACTCTAACACATTTTTCCATGACCGACAAAGGAGCAGGGAGGAGAAAACAATCTCTCTCAAAACACATGTGATCAGAAGAAACAGATGGTTATAGTTACTAACCAATACTTAAATAAATAAATAATCAAACAGAGAAGATACACAATGTCCCCTTCAACATGGGAACAGCTTCTACAAGATTACTCATATAGCCTAATTGTTCTTTCTTTTTTTACATCTTCTTGAACTTAAAAATATTTAGACAACCCTTTAAATCACTCTGTCGAGAATTCCACTTTCTGTGGATGTAGTGACAGTTTCAGCAAATATGATAAAAAAAATTATTTTCATAACAGTTATGAACAATAGCTTTAGGGCTTATTGGTTATTTGGAAGAAAGGTCCCCACGGGTTCTTGAAATCCTTTACAGTGTGTGAAATTTCATGGGTGAAAAGGCCTTGAAAGTTTTTTCAGAATGGCATAATTAAAAAGGTCATTGAAAGTGCTTGGCTTTACGTATTTTGGCAAGAACAGGAAATTAATTTCTTTTAATATTGTCTGCTTTTACTGCAACACAGCACAATAAGAAGTGTTTCCACATTTAAGCGTCTCTCTTTTTAATAGTCGTCTGTGAGCCTGCCAGCTCTCATAAAAATAAGTGTCATAACAACAGTTAACCTTGATCTCTGTTTCAAACTATGCCATGTTGGGTCTGTATATTTGAATTCCGGCCTTGAAAACCCTTGAAAAGCCCTTGAATTTGATGCTCAAGAATGCATGGCAACCTTGTTAAAGAAAGACACTGACTCTGATTTTGTGAGTGGTTGACATGCTTTGAAAGATTGTATGAGTCATGGCATACGCTGAAAGAAAGTATCCTCCTTTTGTTAATAACTGACCACTTGGCATTGAGCCACTAGATGGCAGTAGTGCACCTGCATTGCTTCTTGAGCTCCACCTGAATCAGATATGTAGAGCTAATGACTGATCTGGAGAATTTACCTGGGCTGTTGCCATGACCAGATTAAGCTGCTTGGGGGCCTTGGAGCAAAAAATTAGGCTCCTATTAACCCCTGTTTAACCCCTTCCCTGTCTCTCCCCTGCGCACTGTGAACAGTATTGCTATGCAAGGATATTACAGCCCGAGGTTTGCTGTGTGTTAATTTGATTAAACGAAAATTAAATTAGTGAGCGCATGCATCATAAAGTGTGCGATTTTGACAGCTTCTAAAAATCAGCTAATATAGCAGGGCCCACTTCAAGGCCCTTTTCATGTGAGTGAATATAGTTTAGTGCTGCACCTGATAGTCCCAGATTCCCAAACAGTATTACAATTAATCCTATTGCCACAAACCAACAGCTTTTTGGGCGCCTGGGGATTTTGGGGGCCTTATACGGGATTTAAAGACACAATGAAAGCAATACCCGAACAATACAGTGTAATCCAATACAATAGCAGCAATTTCTACCATTGTGAGGCTTATATTACCTTGACTTGTGTTTAGTGGTCTTACTGTGGCAGATGCAGTGAATCAACATGTTTGAGGCCCTGGTTTGTGGTGTTAGATTGCATTTCGTGGACGAAACATCAAGAAAAAACCTTGCACCTGTACAATATATAGTAATCTAATCAACACTTTTATGACAAAAACCGAACAGGCGTCATATTTAATTACATTTTATTGTATGATGCAACACTGTATATTAAAAATGAAGCTTGTAATGCCATCAGAACAAAGATCTTTCTTTCTACAAGTCACTCTGCAACCATTTCAGTCTCATGTGTAGCTACTACACAACATGTCATAGGCAAATATGGTTAAAAAGAAAGTGAATGAAGGAGTATTGCATCATGAGCCTAGCTTAACTTTGCTAGATCAAATGCAGTGCCTGCTTTCTGTCACTTGTCTGTGCTGGTGAACTGTCACGCACAGATTTAGGGCAAGCAGCCCATGGCATCATAGTGTTATGAACCTTTAATGATTCACATTAAAGAGCAAATCTGTCCTAGTGGGCCACCAAAACAGAGCAAACCGGCGCCTTTGGAAATGTTACGTTTGCCATCCTGTTTATGACACCTATTTCTTTTTCATTAGTGTGCAGATATTCAGACACAACTCTAATAAACTGCAAAGTAAATGGCTGAGTTCTGACTCCAATTGATTTTTTTTTAAAAATGGCTGTGATGTAGGCTGGAGATACAACTTGATTGCATCATTCAGCCGTATGTCTCCTTTTCTATATTTAAGGTCCCCAACAAAACAAAATGGTAGGCCTCACTTTAACGCAGCTGAGATGCAAAATATTTACTCAGTGAGTCATCACAGACATCCCATAATTTTCAGGAGATTGTACAGTCTGAGACTCAAACATGTGTGCGGTTCATGTGCGTGCCTCCCCAGTGGAGATGCAGTCGGTGCAGAAGTGAAAAACATTGCATTTGTCTTTTGAAATCTGAGATGTTAAGACAAAACACAATTTCCAATCCCGTCAGTGGAGTGCAGCTCTATCAGATTGGTGACTGCTTCTATTACTCCGATTACCATCGCACATTTGATAGCACATCTTCTCCACACTGAAGGCGGGGAAAAATGGGAGTAATGGTGAGAGGAAAATGCAATCTAGATGTCAGACAAGCACTTGATTAACCACTTACAGAAACAGTCTCTGCGTCAGGGCAAGGCCATGCCATCTCACATTTCCACTCAGCCTGATCCTTCAAACATTACTGGCCACAAGGTATTGATTTTTCACTCTTCTCAATATCCCCTTGCTGTTAATAGAATTTACACCAGACTATCAATGTTTCAAGGAGGCCTCCCCTCCCCTTACAGTACTGCCCGGATCTTCTAACCCACAAAGAGGGCACACTCGATGCTTGCCCTCCATTAGCTCCAGTTGTGAGTATCTACCTGAGAGAGAGAAGACATGGAAATTGACAAAACAGGCAAAAATGAAATTTGCGTTAGCAGCAGTTTGGACAGAAACCAAGAGCAGCAGAGGTGAGTCTGTGGCTGTTTCACTTCTTTATTTTCCCACAAATGTCGAAATGATTGACGGCAGAGACGTTCAATGATGAGCAGTTTGCAATAGTTAGAACTGAAACAAGTTGGTCCCCGACCCATCTGCATTATATCCAACAGGAATGTGACAAATCTAATCTATAACTGCACTGTGGACTGTAAATTCTGCCTTTAAGTTCAAGCTGAAAAAGGTTATGTGTCATTAGAGCTATAAAAAAGCATTTGAAAAGACATTTAGTTTGCGTAGGACTGAGGTATAAAAACTAATACATGTAAAAAGAAATATATGTTCTAAAACTGGGGCATAAAAGCTAATAGAATTAACGTACTTCTGTTAAATGATTCCTTTGTAAAATTATAGTTTTCCTCTGATGGCTGAAATTTGTAATAATTTTCCATTCTACCGTGATCACATACAAAAACCAATTATCTTCCATATCGTCAGGCTAATAATTATCGTAATCCATGGCATTACAAATGATGCGTGTTCTCACAGATGCTGGCTGATGGGCTCGGAGCCCAGCCTGCGGCAACGCAGTGCTTCTGATTCAAGTGACAACATCGGCTTGGTGACCTTAGCAGCTTTCCATGGGCACATTGATTTTTCTCCCACATTACAGATAATTGCTGGATGCTGTGAAATCTATCCTCTCGGGCCAGCGGGGAGGAGCTTCTGCAGTGTGTTGACACGAGAGTAGCTATCTGATTTGAGGAATGTGATATCCTGCAATCTCATTGACTGCGATTGACTTCTGTGTACTTCCTGTCTATGCTATGAGTATATTTAACAGCTTATCAGGAGAGTTGTTTTCATGCCCGCCGGCGTTGGTAGTATTCTGTTTTCCTGACAGTTAATTGTTACTGAGATGAACGATACTCGGAATAAGTTTCAATAAATAGTGCACTTTCATGTTAATGTCTGATTTAAACTGCAAGAACACCTTTCAGGCTTTAATGAGAGCAATGGCTTTGTCCAGCTCCTTTAACGCCTGTGCAGCTTGCTAAATTAATTGTGATTAATGACCTATTTAGCGTTCTTCTGTGATGGCAAAAAAAAAGATAATTATCCCAATTCAGATTTGTAGCCAAATAGTGTAAATCACATTATTGGAATGAATGCAGCTGACGGCTTTTACAAACACATCCGTAACCTTTTGTGAGGGCCAAGCAGTAGCTCTTATTATATTAATATGCGTTTTCCTGTTCTGCATGGAGCAAATCTCATCATTTTATGCAAATGACTGCATCTACTGTTTGTTCTGCTCCATAAAGTAATGAAAAAGTCACTTCCTTCCTGTTATTATGTGAGGCACATATTTGCTTTGATGGAGTGAAAATGAACTTGTATCTTTTGGATGTGGAAGTGACTGCATTTTTCCGCTTTGGCTTGTTTTGTTTGGCTCAGCCATTATTTATTGGTTATTTTGGAGCGTTGGGATGTTTTTGTTACATTTGCCCTTAAGTGTGCTTTACTAATTGATCAGAAAGTCAGAGCTGCGTGTTGCCGTCATATAGGCTGTCAGAGCAATTTTGCAAAGAAGCATGCAGCGTCACATTGTTCTAAAGAAACAAATGAGCCATCCACCCACGCCCAGTGAGCAGCACATTAAATCAGATGAGTCTCAGAACACACACCGCCTATCATCACCATCATAAATCATCACTGTTTTGACCCCAAGACAACATGCTAAATGTGGTTCTCGGTCTCATACACAGTGCTGGGTTACTGCACTGTGAACATCCCCCTGTCCCCGACTCTAAGTGGTGCGACCTGTGTGTCACGGAAAAACAGGCCACTGATGCAGCGCGCTGTGGCCCAGGGGCGAGTGTTGGGCCACATGATTGGATGGATTCATGTGCAGTATTTATCTCGCAGAAAAGTCTGCTTTTGTCTGCTTTAACCCCACACGGCGCTCAGCTGTGACCATATGGCCGTGTACAGCCACTGTATATGCATGAGGAGAAACAGTGTGTGTAGTTTGCACGGTGCACAAATTACTGAAACAACAGCATGTGTACTGTGCGTACTATATATAGCAAGAATCGTGCAACAAAAAACATTGGCTGTTATATAGGAAGCTGAACTTTCAGTTGTCATAGCCTGCTGTGTGTACATGGCATGGGATGTGTTATGCAAGCAGTTCTATTTGCTTGCAGAGGCAAAGACACGTGCCTCGGTTCATAACTAATGGAAGACTGTGTGTGCCATTCATGCATCAGAGAGTCTGCATGGTATAATCCAGCGTGAACAGTCATGATGTTGAAATGTCATGGCTTTATAGGAAAATGCTGTAAAAAATATTATTAAATATACTGTATTTATTAGATTAGAAATACAATATGACAAGCTGCATTATGTGACAATAGATGCCTGTGACAGACATTTAAAATATGAATAATGTAATAATACCTGATGCTACTATATAACATTTAGGTTAAGGTCTAATTCCGTGGTTTATATAGGATTTAGGTTTGGCTCTGTTAAGGGTGACAGTTGGCAGGCAGAGTTTGGATTACGGTTGAAGCTTAATTTTTAAGCTCTCATGGATGATAAAACACATGGCATTTCCAAACGCATCACACAGGGATCAGATTAATATTTCAGATACTGCAATTTGTGTGCGGAAATGTTGTAAATAAAACCATCAAGATAAAACACTGATGTTTGTTTCGGCTGCTGGAAACACTCAAACATGTTTTAACTCTCCTGCCATGACGATATGAAATATGAAATATGAAAACACCACAGGTGAATTTTATCCAAACCGAACATGTTTTCCACGAGGGCCTTGCTCATTGAGGCGGCCTTAACCAGCACAGCAACCCATTGGAGTCCAGCTGTTCAGCATTGATCCCTCTGTGTTTTCTGATGCACTGGCCCGGAATGTGATGTTATTTCATTACCGAGGCAGAGGCGACAAGCTCGGTCTCCTCCCCCAGGGCACCGGCCACTCACTTGGACAGGGGGAACTGTATGTAATCATAACTGAACGCCGGCTTAGTCAGACAAGCTCAGTTGCCTATGGAAAGTCCAAATCAAGCAGGGAGAAAGTTTAGAGTCAGGAGGAAGGACGGAAACGCACATCAGTGAGAGAGGCTTGAAAGGCCTGGACAGGAAAAAACAGAAACAAGTACCGCATTAAAAGACCTGTCATCAGCAATGGACCCAGACGACAATGAAGTCGGCATCTTCACTGTCATTCAGTGAGTAGTGTGCTGTGGATTGGTGTTCTGTGCTTGCTTTATAATTCAGTCAGAGCTGATCGAGTGTCATATCTCTACGGATGAGCGCGCTGATGGTTGTTATTGCACAAAAAGTTTTGATTGTTAAGACCATATATGTAATTGATGGTAACAGAGACAATTTAGCTTTTCACTTCAGCCTAACGTCCATCATTTTGACGAGGATTAAGGACTGACTCAATTAATGCTTTTGGAAAATCGACTTTGTGTTTGTTGTTGTGATCCGGACTAACGGCACCCAACTTATTCTCTACCGCTGCATCGCAGTAATGATGTATTGTGTGTTCCTGTGGGATTGGCAAGGTTTTTCTTTGAGATTCACAGCCCCCTTCAAAATAATTGGTGTTTGCAACTTTTACAAGAGCTCTTTCTTTTATATCTTGTCCCCATTTCTGAGTGACTGCAACACGCTGGAAACAATGTATAGTTAAGGCCTTCTTTCACAGACACAAAAGACATCATAGTGGGAAAGGCACAGCTGTAATTAATAACCAATGATGGCTGTGTTCCATTTAGACGTGTCAGTTTAGGGATGCTGCTATTGTGCACGCTGACTCACCAGGCCTGGGTATCGGAAATCGATTCCTTTGAGGTGTCAACCCAAATAACCCAGCACCAAAAAGTATCAAAACAAATCCAGTCAAACAGTTTCTGCATTTGATCCTCTTTGCATCGGGGGTCTGATCCCCACCAGATCAGCAAACTTTCTGTTGCTGCCATGACAGAGCTGAACAGTTAGTTCAGTGTCTGCCCGGTTAGCACAAGCTAACAGCAGCAGCTAACATTCAACACTAAAATGTTAAATGGTCCCAGCAAACTCAAACCAACACCGAAATGGCTCAACTCTGTTGTTAAACCTGTTAATAACCGTCTGGTAACATCAGCCGCTGGTGACGTATCCTGTCGTGGAATGCACCTGATTGGAATAATGTGCGACTTGGGTGGTCCTGGATCTATGCTCGCCATTTGAAACAGGAGCAACCTGACGGCCTGCTCATAAACTTTCTGTTGTTCTGTCGAAACAAGCCACCCAAATCTATTTCTGAAAATATTTGGGGTGAGAAATAGGAAATGCTGCAGCTGAATCTTGGTTTATTTCAGAACTACATCACCTCGTCTGACAGCTTGGTTCACATTTCGTCAGCCAGGTGCATCGCGCTGGACGGACTCATTTGCATAAAGTTGAATCTAGTCTGCTTTATGCAAATGAAGACTGGTGAACGCACCTCAACCCCCCTCCAAACTCGCAGCAACACTCCCACCATGCACTGCACAACTGCGTCTCCTGCTCTCGATAGGAAATAAATAGGCAGCGTTTAGACGCCCTCTGTTGCCAGGTCTGACAGAAATGCGCCATTACAGTAGCCCTTTCACTGTGTGTGTGTGCATAGTCGGGCAGATTCTCACAACTGTCCCTGATGCGGAGTTCACACTCCACAGAAACAGCTATAACCCATACAGTCTACGGTGTGGTTAAGTCGAGCATTGTGTGTTTGACGGAGTTGGCAACTCAGTGCCGAGATGTAGAAGTATGGCTATACTACACACCACATTCACATTATTGGTGTCCAAATAAGTACTCTGTTGGTATTGGCATCATTTTAATGGCACTGGTTTTGCTACTAATATTGTGATACCTAGCCCTATCACTCACTGGCTTGGCTTACTGGGTTACTTAAATGGAACAGGGCAATAAATAACAGTATTAGTAACACCTGTGTGTATCCTGCTGTGACAAGTCAAAATGTCTGCTGTGGAGAACGTGGGTGTAGTTAGTAGTCAAATGACTCATGTTCATAAGAATCTAACTAAAATAGAAGGATTCTTTGAGGACCCAAGGAAGTGCAGTAATGAGTGCGAGCTCTTGAGATCTACAGGACATGTTTATTAGTAGTGCATTATGTACACACTGTGTAGTGTATTGACAGGGGACCCCTATTAATTATTACACCGCCAAACAGCATGCTGGGTACAGCTCACTCTCTGTCTCTTGCTACAGTACATTCAAGAACAGATGTATAAAGATGACCAGAGGTTTTACATTGAATGTGTTGTAACATTTGTAATGAACACATTTTGTCTTTTTTTTTTGTTGACTTCATTGAGGCCATAAAATGTTTGTGTGAGCTTTTTGCACCCAATTTAAACGTATACTCGAGCACTGCTGAGGGCCAAACTATGAGCATGTTCAGACCTGGTGTTAACATGCGTCTTTGGTGATCCAATCACAAATGGACAGCTGTGTCCTGTGTCCTCCCCATAGTATATGTTAAGACCAAATGTGTTGTTTTTAAATGGCAGGACATTTTTCGTGCTGTATGCACGCTTAGAGCCGTTCACATTTAAAATGGGTCAGATCGTATTTAATTTCAGAGCTGTGCACAGTGCATTGATTTGCTTAGCCTATTTTTGCTCTGCTTGCTGTGTTTATCATGAGACAAGTGCACCCTGCAGTCTGGCCACCCATTACCTCCCCATTACCACACCAGGGACAGTTGGTGAGAGTCCACACAGCAAACACAGTGACAGGGCTAACTATTAGCATCATATGGCTAATATATCTTAGCATTATTAGATGTTGAGCCATTATGGTGTTGGTGCAAGTTTGTTGGGACCCTTTAACTGCTGCTGCTGTGTTAGCTCATGCTAACAGGGCAGAAGGTTTGAGTTGAGTTTGAGTTAAGTGTTTATAAGCAAAGACATCAGCTTAGTAGGCAGTCCTTCAGTGTGGCTCAGGACACATTAGCGTACACACTGCTGAAAGAATTTTGCCCAATCTACCACCAAAGAGCAGTCGGGTCTCAAGATGCATCGAGAAAGCATTGGGTGCATTCACACCTGTACTTAGAGCTGTCCACTTATGATCTGATCACCCAAGATTGCATGTTAATACCAGGTGTGAACAGTGCCTTTGTCATCGCAGGTGTATTGCTCAGAACCAAAGGAAGCGCAGTTTTGCGTGTGAAGTTGTTTGGATGAGTGGTTCCTGAGAAACCTGCAAGCAGCAACACAGGAGGTTAAGCATGGGCCTGTTCCGAACAGGCATGTTTTGAACGGACGCCCACTACATTTAACAAAATGTGGACAGTTTATAGACTGGCTAATGTCCATGGTGTAGCCTGCCTCCTGCCCAGTACATGCTGGGAGAGGCGACTCTGAACAGGATAGAGGATGAATGAATATACCAAACATGACCTGCCAATGACCCACATGAACATGTCTGATAACCTGCGCAGGCACACAACACCTGCAGGTGTCGAGCATCTCGGCAGCATCCCCATTATGTTGCTTTATTCACTCCACACAGAATAGGCTACAGCCTCCCAGTATTACTTTGAACTTTATCAGCAGGTGTAGTGAAACTGGCAAACCAAATCCGTAATCTTTTCAAAGCATAGCATAACTCAGCCAGGTAACACTTCACTTCTTATCCCAATTAGTCACACCACTGAATATTCATGGCAAAACAGCGTTCAGATCTTTAAACTCCCTACTAAAGGCTGTTTAATTCACTGAATAAATCAGCCGCGGCGCAGGCATAATTAGTGTCGCACTAACAGATCAGCAAAGTTAAGGTAGCGAGGTGGCTCAGGCAGATGCAGGTCGACAAACACACCCAAACAAAATGCTGCGGATGACACAGTTAAGTGTGGTTTCTGAGGGTAGTTTGCTCTTGTGGCCGCTGACACATCTGGTTGAGGGCCACTAATGCTAAGTTGGGATCAGAGGGCAGTAAAAGCTACAAAGTCACATTACTGTACTGCACGCTGAAGTCTATAATGCTGCTCAATCTGCAGTGTAACACTCAACATGAAAACATGATCTCACAGTCCTATTCTGTGCACACACCCTGATAAAATCTACTGTTCTGCTGGTTTATAGCACTGAGCGCACATTTGTGCCCTTGCTATCCAGCGTGGTTAGCAATTTATGCAAAGTGGTTCTGCTTGGCTTATTTTAGCTTTTTAAAGGCAAGCAACGTGATCCAAAAGGCAGGACGTGCAAAATTTGAGCACTGCTGGGCTTTAAGTGGCCAAGTGTGCCAGAATGACTGAAATCAGCTGTTTTAAAAGGGACTCAGAGCGAGAGAGGAGAGTTAGGGATCAGCGGGGCAGCTGGGTTTTATCGGTCAAAGCTTCAGCCATAGTCTCCTTAGATCACGCTTCTGTCTGACCCTAATATCCTCTGCCACTCATGTTGGCCTCTGGGCCGCAAGCCCAAATGGACAAACATAACTGTCCAGAATACGCTGAGTCTCTCAATCCCCCAGCCACAGGACACCGCGGCTGCATTTGAAGCAAATTGTCAGACATGTTCTCCTCGCTCATCAGTGCACCCTTGATGTATTGTGCTCCACACAAAAAAAAAGACTGCCTGTTCCCTTCCGAAGATGTATCATCAGCTAAACTGTTGTGTTTCAGAATGTGATTAACACAATGATTCACAGCACTTTCGTTTTTGGAACAATTGGATCGACCCCTCTCTTCGCAGGTTCAGGGATCATAAGCGAAACATCCTAATCTGTCACAGACAATCGTGAGCTTCACCTTTTTACCCATCTAGTTGCATCTTTTCTACGGCAACAAACAAATCTGAGCCTGAGTGGAAGTGACAACATTCTTTATTGCATGTATCACTCTCAGCAAAGGCACACTGACTCACCCTGCAGAGCCTTACAAGTTGTGGCATTTTAATATAGGATGGTTGCTACTCGAGTGTGGAGGCAGTGACAAATCGTAGGCTTGAAATTCCCCAACTAGTATTTGTATTCCATGTATTTATTTATCCATTACCACCTGACATTCTTTATTGATTAGTGTTTATTATTCTGTCAAGCTCCCCGGCAGGGATTCACGCTGAATTTAAATAGGCAAGGGAATATGTCATCTTAACCCCTTTAAGTTGGATTATTTTGACTATACTGTAATATATAAATGAATAAGTGGAGCACTGCTTTTGTTTCCACCGTTTATTGACTTTTAGAGCTACAGTTATTGACAGTAAATAGCTGTATTCAAACAGCTTTGTCGAGCCAAGTGTTTTCTGTAGGCACATCACAGATCAGGATAACAGAGCGAATACTCTGTATCGCTGTGAGATGTTCCCTTTTTTTTTTTTTTTATCGAAGCTGTCTGAGCCACATGAAGAAGTATCAAACCTCCGTGGATCAGAGACAAGGCTAATTGGCTCTTGGTGGTTTTCGACAGAGGTGCCTCGTCTGTGGTGTTTGATTTATGATGGGGGGATTCTTCGTCTTTGGGATAATTCTTCATCTGGAGATGGGGAGTTACCTTGTGCGGGATTATGTCAATTTTTACGGCTCTCCTGCTCATTCATCAGTTTACCGGCATTTTGAAACGCACACTGAAATTGCCCTGCATCTCGGAGTAGATGGAGAAAGATATGAAAATTTATGGAGATGTATTTTGATCTAAAAAATATCACAAGAGGAAATTAGTTGCTTCAAGCATCCATTAACATGCAGCTGACTACTTGAAGCCCTATGAATCACAACAGCCTTCATCTTCCCCCCTTTGGACTTTGATTAATCACACAAACTGTTCTTATTATCTACTATGAAATCCCATTCTTGCATATGGCAACCTAACAGTCCTGATCTCCTTTTGACACCACTGCATCAGCTCTGTGTATGTTTGTGTTGGGTGGATTGCTAAAATGTTTGGAGGCCTCTCATGAATGGCCTCATTGAGAGCAAGCATTTAGCAGCTGAACTGTTCTGAAAGGTCAAAACAAATGCAGTGTACAGTATGGGCATCCTAATGTGCAGCTGTGAGGCAGAGACCTCAGCTGGGGAGGGGGACACATTAGGTCCTCCTGTCCCTCCAGCTGCTCCTCTGCTGCTTTTGCACTCGCATTATGAGCACATTATGCAGTGAGTCTCCGTCATGTCACCTCTCGCATCCTTGTCAACCTTTCCCTGCTTTCTGGAAACACACCACACGGTTGAGGATTGATGAGGCTCACCTTTGGGGAATTCTTAGAAGCTGACTGCATCCTTTAGTAGTAATTCTTGTGGCCCTTGCTACCATACACACACACACTCAACATCCTCTCACATTCCTCTCGCTTCCACTCTCATCTCCCACCACCATCACCACCACCACCACCACCCCTGTCCCTCCCTCCCTCTCTGTGCTCCTGGCTCTGGCTCTCCCTGCCTCTCTCTAAAGCTGTTGTTACTGTGCGGCTCCCGCACATCATTCCACCGCGATGGAAATTAAATGAAGGTGGCTTAACGCAGCTAACAGAGGCATGCTTTGAAGGATGTAACCGGGGGAAGCTGCTCTGCCAGATCCTTTTCCATGGGCTGTGGATTTGCGCTGCTGAGGCGAGGACACAGCAATCACTCAGCCATGCAGAAGCCCAGACAACAGGACTAATCTCTCCACCTGACTTGTGGAAGCTCCACTTTTTTTTTCTGAATTATTTATTCCTCGCTGCCAAAGACAGTGCGGGACAATGGAGCCGGAGTGAAGTAGATGGTAAATTTGTAGCTTTGACTGCAGTCTGCAGCACATATGGATGTGTTCAGCTTTGTGAAGATGCCAAAGCTGTCAGGGTGAGTCCGATGGATGCTGCTGTGTGTATATGCCCGTACGTGTATCTGCCTGCTCGTTCTCTAGTAGGTGGTGTTTTGTATGTCCGTATAGGCACAATTAAGAGAGTGACACGGGAGTCACATGTGGAATGGGGCTGATTAAAAATGCTGAGTTATTGATTGCTCAAGAGAGCAAGTTGTGCAGTCATGTATGATGTGAAATGAATGAGCAAGTGCGGTAGATGGGAGTGGGGGGTGGATGCTGAAGCTGCTGCGGTTCATGTATCTAAACTGTCTGTATCTAAGTTCATAAATTTCTTATATTGCTGACAGTAATCATGCTTTGTTGCTTTATGTGGTGGTGATGAAACCATACATGTTCTGAGACACTGCAAAGATTTCAGAGGGGTTCAGATTTTAAATCACTTCAGCTAAAGGGCCACGGGTAACGACCAACAATTCACAGCAGAGTTGTATGTCATTTTCAACCATCATCTTTTTTGTAAAATAATATAAATATACCTTCTTTACAGCTGAGCAGGATCTGCTTTTGATCATTAGGATCATTAAATATCCATGGTCATTTCACATAAGTGGTCAAGTTCACAAAGCTGTAGCCAGAACAGGAGGATGGAAAATTTTAGAGGATGTAGGAGAGTTGAAAGCTCTCTTTTTTTTTTTTACAATAAAATAAAAAATATACCACATTGTAGTCTACATTCTTATTTTCTTTATATGACAAATTTCAGTTTGAGAAAACTGAAAATAAGGTTAGTTTGTCTTCCAGGAAGTGATGGCAAGTATGTGAAGTATACATTCAACTGACAGTCTCGAGGAATTCATTCATTGCCAGGGCACACACCTCACCTTATGCACCCATGGGTCTGCTAGATTGAGTTGATCTGCCCCAGTGGACAGTAATCCTCCTAGGGGATTTGGCTCCATCAGAAACACTACAGACCACTGGTGGTGGGAACAGCTGATCATAAATGGGAATAATCAAATCAGATACTGTACGTGCCACAAGAATGCACATTGAGTGCATTTCATTTCACTTATGAGTCATCACCAGACGGCACTGGCATTTTGTTTCTCACATTAGTTCTTTTGAAAAGACATACAACAATTTGCTGCAGCGTTGAGGCATAATAACACACCTTGATGTTTATTTTTTTATGCTGTATGCAAATCACACTCCTGCAGGAAGGCGGGCAGGTAGCAGGGATTTTCCATCAGATGATAGGACCGTTGTTTTCCCAGTTAGTATCCCTCCCCGGCAGCATTTATGATGCGGCTCCCAGTGGACCACCAACGTCACTGCATCCTGTCACTGTTAATAATGCCACACAATGCTACGCCTGATAATGAGTTACCACTGCTACACTGGCATTTTTTTGTTTTGTTTTCTCCCTCTCAGCTGCCAGCAAGTATTTAAGTCAGCAGGATGCTGTTTTGCTACGGCTACAGAGAAACCCACTGTATGTATTTAAAGATGTACAAGAAAGGGAACGTTTTCCCTCATTGTCTCTCGCTCCTGCCTCGCAACGCCTCCAGACGTGTCTGCTGTCAGAAACAAAAGCGTGCTCTTGCTTTCATTTTTCTTCACTCTTTGTTGTGTTCAAATCAAGCAAACATTTTCACATGTTTGATGTTCTTGTGTTCAAAGACGGCTAAGTCTCGCCCTCTGTCATTTGTATCCAAAAAAGCAAGTTTAAGCCGTTTGACCAAAGTTGTTAAAGCCGCTCTTATTTTGATCTTTCCATATGGAACTTTGCCTTAACTTAGCTCTAAGTGCTCTTACACTTTTAATACATCCTGTGGGTGTTATAAATGGTTTGTCAGCAGCAGCACTGTGGAGATAATGAGCATGAACATCACGCATTTATGTAGAAAGTGACAATTACCACTCACAGTGATTGCCTGACTCAATAGGGTTGCTAAAATGTGTGTACAGTGATTGCTTAGCATGCTTGCACTGCATGCATCCAAAAAAAGGTCTAGATTATTCAGTATTGTGTGATGCAACAAATTTTAGTCATGCTTATGTAAATGATAGATATGTTCATTAAATGTGTGAGTGGAAATGCTTTTGCCTCAACATGAATACTATGGAAGAGCAGTTAAAGCTAATTAAGTTGGACTGCGTGACTTCATCCTTGGTTGTGTTGTACTAAAAAAAAAAATCTATTATGCGCGCCATTGTTCGACATGTTTTGACGGCAAACTTTTTGCACAGGAAATCACTGGTCTGGACACAGATTGATTAGCCTAAATGTTCATCAGGGTACACAGAGACCAAAAGATCTGTCATTCTTAGCTGTTCACATCAGAAGCTCTCAGGGAAGAGTAGATCAGAAATGGCTCAGGGTCAGAAATGGGAGCCAGCTGGCTGTCGGACGAGGTCTCAGGCAACCATTTATTTTGTCCTGTCCTTTAGAGCTTTTAGCATAAAAGCAGCGAGTAGCACAATGAGGTGAAGGAGGAGAATCCAAGTCTAGTTCAGTGCCCACGGGGTAAGTTCATCACTATATTTGGTTGATGTTCTACATAGGGCACTGAGGAGCAAAGGAAGCCGGGGGAAAACACAGAGTGATAATGGAATAATAATGAAAGTGTCTTTCTTTAGTTTCGTGTCTATTTTATTAAAATAAAACTATCAATTCAATGTCAACAGATTGAAGGAAGTGGTGTCGTCTAATGAGAAATATGCGCACATGCAATCATGCACATTCATTTCTGCAAGCATGTTGCAGCAGGTTACATTTCAAGGTTTCAAGTCGTGGCTCTTTGATGGTGTTTTGCAGTTTAACAGGTAAACAAGATTCAGTGAGGTTCCCTTACTCACTGTAAAATAGCAGGAGGATCATAGTGGGTGGCCTGTTTCCCAGATGCTGTTTTATTCCCACCCAGAGGAGATTAACTAACCAAAAAACCTTTCTATATAGAGGCACCAGAGAGCTGCTTCAGGATAGTGCCGTTGCCCATGGCAACAATATCAGTGCTTCCAAAGACAAACACAGAAATACAATATTCAGTTGGAGTAATAGGGAAAATAGACACTCTGATTCTCAAGTGAGTGCTGGTACTAATTCTAGTCGCCCAGGCTGTGTGATTTGGGTGTGAAAATGGTTTCTTGCATATCAGGAAGATATCAGGAAAAAAGGCACAGTGTTTCCGTCTCTGATTTGATGTATAAGGCACAGAATGGTGGAGAACAGCAGCATGAAATTGAGCGATTTTGTGTAACTACATGGTCAGCAATATTTTTTAAACCACTAACAGCTAAGTATAAATAGCCGTGCACAACGTAAATAGCAGTTCGGAGCGTGTTCTACTGTGCTGCCACATTGACCAAAAGATTGGTGGTTGGAGGAGTCAAGCAGAGGGCAGATGTTTTCTGAAACAAAAGGCTGCGCATTTGTGCTCTCAACAGGATGGAGTCTGAAAAGGAGTAAAGGAATAAGACCTTTAATCAGATAGGTTCCTCTCTGTCTGAGCCACTTCTCTGCTGCGCTCCGTTCCCCACCCTCCTCCCAGGAGATGGTCATCTCATCTGCTGTCTCTCCACAGATTTCATATCCAAACAGAATCACATTAGCGGTCTATCTCTGCATAAATGTCTCTGTTAAACTCGAGAGCACAGAAAAAAGCAGCGTCATGGCTTCCTCGCCTTGTCTCTGAAGTCATACTTGAAACATTTCATGCCCTGTCACACGAGAGGAAGAAAATACTTTGTTTTTTTATCCGACATTGTGAAGAGTGAGGTGTATGTTCACTGATTTTAGGTCCACAGGATGCAGTGCAGGGCATTCAAGAAATTCATACAGATTTTAACAGTCTAGCAGCTGAGTTTTATCAGCCAAAGCTCGACTCAGCTTCTCCTTATATGTCATTAGAGTTTCTTTAAAACTACCAGTGATGTTATGGCCTTGTGACTGTATTAACTATGTGTCTCTGTGTGTATTTGTGCAGCACAAACTGTGTTGAATGTCCCTCAAATATAAGAAAATAGCTTGGTAATACATCATTCAGGGTCTCTTCAGGTCCTTACAAACATTATCTAATTTCATTTATCCATCTTCTGCTGGAGAGTCAACATTTCTGATGTTACCTAGGGGAGAGCAGGGCACAACCTAACACAAGGTAAATTGTAACATGAACTTTTTAAGTGGTTACACAAGGTCAGTTTATTCGTTCTTCCCGCCATTTGACCACAGTATCCCCAAACAGTGACCCATTAAATTCTGCAGATATTGGACGTGTTTCAGCGGAGTTCAGTAGCAAAGAGTGTTCAGACGATTTAAGTGAATGTCTTTGTCATACTTGTTTTTCGATTACTGAGCCGGATCCAACCATTTATCATCTTAATAACTGTCTTTTTACCTAAAACATAGCACCATAGTGAACTATGTAACCAACTCCCAGCAGGTGTTAGCTAAGCTTGATAAAATTTCCACACAGCATTAGTTGTAACGCAGTGTTACAACTAAGCGGCCTATTAGTTGCCTATGTTCAGTTTGAACTAATGTCCTTAATTGAATGAGATAAACTTCTTTTTTTAAATTTGTCAATATTCATACATTCAATACTCATATTTTGACATGTGGGTCTAGGTTACCCAATCTATGCACATATATCAGTCCAACCATTGAATATCGATGATAGACTAACAGATGGATGGATACCTATACTTCCCCTGATGTAGATGGAGAGATGGGTGTCTACATACATCTATCCATCAATCTATCACGGGTGAAAAGAGAAAAATATATAATATCTATCATGAATCATTGGGGGTTAGGTGAGGGATGGATAGATGTTTGGATATCTATCACAGATCCATACACAGTATCAGCCTTTAGTATATAGATTGAATTGTATTGAATTAATTGTGTTAAACAGACTTTTACCAGCTTGTTACTATTAACCCCACCCATGGGGTACCTTGTAAGATTTCACTACCATAACTTCTCGGTGTAATTGTAGAAGAAAGGTAAGCTCTAGAAAAAACCAACAACTGTTCATTTGTAGCAGAGATGTGCATGTTGTTAGAATAAAACTAAAAAATAATTAACCTCAAACTAGGGATGTCCCGATCCAATCCTCGGATCGGGTATCGGTTCCGATCACGTTTTACAAAATCGGAATCAGTAATAAAAGATCGGAGGAATCAAAACAACAAAAATGGCCAGGTTTTTCATCTATGTTTTTCAATGTTGCCTCCGCTTTCCAATGTATAAAGATATAGGCCTATTTTGTTTGTTGAAGACAAGAAGAAGATATTGAATTTGTTTACATTTTGTGCTGCTGAACTGCCGATAAGCTTTTTGGATACTATTTAAATAAAAAACAAACCTTATGGGACGACTTGGATGCATTCTTTTTTTTTCTTTCTTTCTTAATGCTTTGCAAAGTATCGGATCGGACTCAGTATCAGACTCGATTTCAAATTAAAGGACTAGGTATCGGATCGGATGCAAAAAAAATGTAATCGGGACATCCCTACCTCAAACAGTTTTAATAACATGTAGCCAAAACTAAAGTGTGTTAGGTTGTGCCCCGCTCTCCCCCACCACTGCACACATGACTGTCTTTTTCAGTTTATACTTGCACTTCCCTGCTGGCAAAATTTAGATTCATGTTTCTACATAAAACCTACCTAAACGAATATTTGTCCAAAAATCAGTCTTAAACTTGATTGACAATAATTTTGAAAAGATCGAATTTAAGGGTCTGATACCTGTAGACATCCTGTTAGATCCAATAAGACTGGGTTTCTATATCCAATCACACACTAAACTGGCTGCACTGGAAGAGAATAATGTAATGTTTGATTGAGGAAGGCATATGTTAAGGAAAACTGAAATTAATCCCTGTCTCTCGCCCGGTGCATGCTGGGAAAGCCGTGAGAACCAATAGGGAGAAGCAGAGTTTGTCCCTCTGTCAATTAGCACGTAAATGTCACTAAAAATGTTGCCGCTGCGTGCAGAATGGAGCCATTGACGCAAACTCGTCTCCGAGGAAATAACTTTCTGAATCACTCATGAAAAATTACACTTGTTTAATTCTCAATATGCGTAATGGCGGGCATGTGGCAGCAGAGTGTGGTTTCGTATAGCCGGCCCTCATGGAGATTGTCCATGTAAATTATTCAGACTAACTTGAGTGTCTGTGTTGTAATGTGCTCTTCTTAGCTGCGGCTTGTCCATAATGCATAGTTCCTCCCTACATTAGCGGGATTTCAGCCTGCATAACACACCAGAATGCTTCTTCCGCAACTAGCTTGTATTCAGAGAGATGAAAGCGAAAGTGAACTACTGTGATAAAGCAAGGATCACATTGTTCATGCAATTTTTATGAAGGGCTGAAAAGTGATCTTCCTCCATCTCACAGACAATAAAATTAAACTCATTATCTTCCAAAGTTTACTTACTGATAAATTTGGGTGGTGAACTCTTGCCACTGTTCAACTTAACAGTGGATAGATGCACAAAAGATAAAATTGTGTTGTAGTCCTCTGACTCAGATGATATAACCTTGATGTTTGTTGCTGTTGTAGCAAAGTCCTTTACTGATTTTTATAAAGTAAGAGTCATTTTCCCTTTTGTTGGTTATGTCTACAGATTACGTTAGTGCGTATTAGAGTAAGCAGAATTCAAACAGATACACAAAGAAGGCGTTTTAGTGTAATTTGTCCTGAGAGAAATTACATTTGCGTCCAGCTTCTTGCTCTAATCGTCCTCCCTTTGACTCTTGGGTAACTGTTCATGAATTGTGCAGCATGGCTTGCCCACTTGGCGCTCGATTACTTAGTCCGATGTGACTGTGCAGGCATCATTTATTAATGCTAGCCGAGGAAGATCAGTTTCACTGTCCACCAGTGGGTGAACCTTTTCAGCCTCTCTGTAAGCTCTGAGTGCTGCGACTCAATGGCATAATGCACCTCCCGTCTGCAGACAAAAGAAATCAAAGATCACAGTATCTATGACTGTGCCGTTAATACAGAGACATTTTGGCTGCGAGACAGAAAATGGATTTTGGGGAACAGTTTTTCAGTTCAGAAGCATATATCGAAGGCACAGCGTCTGAGACTGTAAGTACAATAAGCTTTATTGTGTTGTAGACCTTTGGAGAAAATGTCACTGCCAAAGGTGTAATCCTGCAGAAATACCAACATTATAGAATGATATTCATGTGCTGCGATTCTGTGACCTTTTACGCGTTACATCTCTTGACTTAAATGTGCAAATCTGCCACATCAAACCCAGCTTGTGTTAACATGGCTGTTAGCTTTATCCCAGAGGCTAAAATGGAGGGTACACACAAGTAGGACTTGTCAATGGGGGTGAGCATGGCTCCAAAAGTGTCAGACAGCATCCAGTTGTGTGCACACACATCATTTGAGCTGCAGGAAATGTGTTCTAAATATACACCATGGAGGCCTGCTCCCAGCTAATGTACTATGGGTCAAATAAATCCATATCCATGTGGAAACCCTAATATCCCTCAAACACACCACTGTATTGGCCCAGCTTCAATGTAGTGCACAAAAGAAAAGCACTACATGTTTTTTTATGAATTAGTTATGATTTAATGCATCCAGTTGCACTTAGGTGTGTGTTGTTGATTAGCCGAAGTGACCCCAGAATACACTTCAGCTTAGGTTGCATTGTTTTGCAGCCAAGTGCTTAACTCTTTCACTATTTCGCAAACTTTCTCTCAGCTTATACGTCGTGTTGATGAGTTGGCGATATTTTATTCATACCTCATGAAACGGGCACGTGCGCCCCATGCAGACAGTCATGGGCACACCCACACTAACACACACACTCTCTCATGCAGATACAAGCACCCTGCACACAATTTATTATCATCGGTACAGTAACTGGGGAAACATTTAGAGGGAAAGAAAGAGGAGCTTTGAATAATGAATGCGAAGAGCCCTGTTACACGGCAGACAAGCCTTTGAAGTGACATAACTTACTGCCACCGCTTTCATAGCATCACCAGTGTGCAGACACAAAGACAGAGACAAAGGGAAGACAAGGATGGGGGGGGTTGCAGACAAAAAGACACATGAAAACATTTTAACCAATTACAGTTCTTGTGAATACCTCTGCCAACTTGTAGCACGGGGGGGAAAAGGCAACGGAGAATTGTCTTGTGGGTAGAATCAGGAAATCAGCTGAAATTTGGATTTAGATACACACGATCTTTCACACAATAGACTAAAATTAATTGTTTTGTGAACGGTGGTTGTAACTGGTTCTATTCTCTGATAAAGTTTATCGAATCATCTTGGCATTGAGCAAATCAAATAGCCAATTTATAAGAAAATTCCCCTGGGCTTCTTTTATAAAGAATGTGCTGACATCTAGAAATAAAACCAATTTCATGCCTCTCAAAGCACAAGAGTGAGGCATGACAACTCCGCCTGTGTGTCGAGCTTACGTAATTAATTTGATTTGTATTCACTGAGTGAACTGTGACTATGGAACATTGTTTATCACGCTGGAATCAGACATTTCTCTTATCACTCGGGTTGAATCAGCCCACAACTCATTTATTTTTATTATGAGTTAAGTATCTCTACGACGAATGTTATTTTGAAATACTTCTGGAATCAGATTAACTGATTTATCATATAACCTTAGCGATCTATGCTTGATTTCTCATCCCTTTCTTCCTCTGCAGCCACAGGACCAAATCCTCAGGCTGGCCGCCCCCCTCAGGGACCTGGAGTGCTTCACAAGGACCCCCCAATGGATGGGACATGGGCACCAATAGAGAGGGGCGTGACTGCTACATCAAGTAAGTGCCCTGTGTTTAAAGAAACAGAGGGGGAGCTCTCTCTGTCCCAGATGTTTCAGACGCTTTGCCAACCTGTGATTATTCCAGCCACGTCACTGCCTCCACACTGTCTCCATCTGTGCGTTCAGAATACTGATTCTCTGTTCCCTCCACTGCTGCGCACACTCTGCCCCTGCCTACTCTCACTCTATCTCACACTCTCGCACACCCACAACACTCCTCATGCAGTCTCCCAAATGCAGAAGAGGGCTTTTGAGAGTGTGTGTGTGCATGTGTGTGTTCGCTGCCGCCGAGGAAGAAATTCACCTGTGCAGGGGGAGTTGTTTTGATCTGAGAGGTCTGCACGTTCCCCCAGAGGATGCTGGGCTGTAGTGTCATCAGCGTAATTGATCCGTCGTAATTGGCACTTGTGGATATCTGTGCAGGCAGGTAAAAAGAAATTCCGCACTCTTTGTATGTTTGTGTGCACATGCTCTAATGTAACAAGTAGGTGTTTGCTTCTTTTATCTGTTGTGTTGATTCATCTGGGCTCTTTTCCAGCGATGTGTAATATGCATTCATACTAGATCTAAAAATATTGCTGCATTCACGAACCCCTGTGCATACTAGATTCTGTTTTTGCTCACCGTTTGCTCCTTTCATTTTCTGTCACTTCTTCTCATTTAACATTATTATGCAAGAATGTGCAGAGTAGTATTTGTGCCCTGGATGCATCTCACTAATGCATAAGAATATCTGTGTGTTTGCGTGGTGTACGGAATAGGAGGTGAGCACTTGTCACACATGGGTTATAGCATGAGAAGCGTGATGTCAGAGGAGTTATATAAGAAGTAAGGAGCAGTGAAAGTGCTGGATGCAGAGTGTGTCTGCATGAGGCAGATCATGGAGGCTGTTTTGGCTCCAGCTTTAGCTTTCTAAATTTGAGGAAGACTCATGAATAATCAAATGTCCGGTTCTGTGAGTGTCCGTGGCCATCTGAGTTTGTCAAGGCTCCGGGGGGAGCGGGGGTGATACCAAATTGTTGTATTTCTCAGAGGAACACATGTCTCGTCGGCGTGACAGGAGCACATGAATTAAGCATCAGCTATTTAATATTTACACTGTGAGACACGGTATTTAACATAGATGTAATGTAGTTTAGAGAGCACTGTGACTTCAACAGAGTAGGTGAATATCACGGGAATAAATGACAGACTTTTTCTTCTTGAGCATCAGCAGGATGGCAAGTTCTTTTCAAATTACACAAAGATGTCAAAGTGAAATGAACAGTGTTTCCATCAGTACTTAAATTGACTTCATTAAACCACATTTAATAGACAAAGCATTTCCATTTGGGAGGTTTAGAAAAATCCACAGCAGCCAGCTCCCCTAAAAGGAGGAGTGACACAGCAAAAAAAAAAAAAAAGCCAATACAAACTGACTGTGATTGCATAATTTAAAAAAAAAGGTTGCGTTCCGAGCACGACAAATATAACAGCCTCAGCACCAACAAGTTGTGAGTCGTGTCAAAGCAGCCTTTCAGAAAAAGAGTAACAGGAGTAATGAGCTTACTCCACTTTGTCCAAAATATGCTTTAAGGAAAAAGGAGTAAAAATAGTCTTTGTACTGTGAAAGTCAGGCCGGCGTTTCTTGCGACTCATTTTTTTGTTCATCTTGTTAACTGTATAGCTCACAGTTTGACTTCTGACTGCTGTATAGAGCGTTGTGCAGCTACAGCTAATGAGTATGATTAGGGACCATTAGATGCATGGCTGTCTGCACAATGGGAATCCAGCCATGTTTAGCAGGTGGCCGTGCAGGGGAGGAGACAGTACTCTTCCTGAATGCACAGGTCCATATGGTTTAGATTTGTGCACAATCTGTTGAGTTTGTCATTTTAAAGAGATAAAACTGACACATAAATCCAAACTGAACGTGTCTTAGGAGGACCCTCAGAAACGTTAAATGATGGAGTTCACTGCGCAGTAATTGTTGTTGTGAGTTGTTGTAGGATGACTGTCAAAACACTGACACAAATTTTAATGCTGGGGTGACAAGGATGGGGACAATGTGCGTCATTTTAAGAGGAATTAGAATCAATTATATTTAACGAAACTGAGAGGGGGAAACAGAGAAAAGATAAAGGCTGTCTGTGTCTGTATATGAAGGCTTCACTATGCCACTGAAGTAATAATGCACTTGAATATTTAAGTATAACCAGATATTTAACTCATACATTTTGAAAATGCCTGTTGCATTTAAATAATACAATTAAAAAGCAATATGTAAAAACGGTTACTAAATGCAGCAATTAATAATCTGTTTGATATGCTGGCCTCTCGCTTTAACTGGCATAACAACCGATGCTGAAACCAATGTTTAAAATAACAATTTGGCTGATATCAGTGTTTTGTTGTTGGTGTTATTTTGTTATCATTGTTATTTATTCCCCCTTTTGTGCCAGGGAAACAAAGAAAAAATAACTGAACTGTTTTAGTCCTTCATTATCATCATCTTTGAATGAACACAAATTCAACCATACTGATTTTTGATACAGGCATTAATAAAACCTTTTTTCACATGAAAAACATTTTTTAAGCAGCTCCTTCAAAAGCCTTTTTACTTTAAATATCATAATTCCCTCTTTACTATCTAGGCTTATTTCACATTGCTGTGAAAACATCTACAAATTCCTCATTCAAACAACTGTATTTTACATGATTACATATGATATCATGACAACGTTATACTTTTGCCCATTTTATCGATGGGAGCTTGAACGCATCATAATGTAACTCTTGTAACATAATGTAACTTGCAACCTCCATCAGCTGTTAGTTGTGGCCCCCGGCTGCTAACAGCTAACGTTAACTAGCTCTCCTCCTGCAGCTGTCAACACGGGTTTGTTCTTTATAATGTAGCATTATCAGGGAAAAAATAAGGGATTATTGCCTCCTTTCGTCCTGAAGGCATCCCAGGGAAGATCTCCGTTTGTCGCAAACACGTTCTCTGTCGTCCTCAGGAGTTTTGAGCCCTGCTTTTTAGCCTGTGCAAAATTGATGTGACGACCCAGAAAAAAACATCGGCCACTGTTATGTTATTTGCCAATAGGCTGGTAACTGTCAAAAAAAGGGATTATCAGCCGATACTGATGTGTGGCCGATAAATCGTGCATCCCTAGCCACCATGTTGCCAGGCTGGGTGTGAAAATACTGATGCAGGTGTGTCATGACTATTTGCCCACACTCCATTATAATGTGGAAATCCTCTGGGTCCCTATAATATGATACTGACATGATGTGAGGAAAAATATCCATTAGTAAAGTCAAAAACAGTAATTTTGGAATATTACGATACGATACGATACGACACGATACGATACGATACGATGCCGTCGATACGATACGTTGGGAAATTCATCTTGGAGTCAGGAGCTGCACAAGTATTCCTGCCTTACAATAATAGTCCCGAAGAAATGCAGCATACACCATAACAACATGAAAACACATACTACACATAACAGTATTGCACATCAGCCATTCATGTCATTCATGTTATATACAGGCCTGTTAGTTAATTAAGTTGTGCTTAGGCCTAGTTTTCATTTGTTTATTTATCTATTTATGTATTGACTCTGTACATGTTAATAGTGTTTCCCCACCCTCGTGTTTTTAGGCAGCCCTGTTTAATGATACAACAAATCATCTGCCGCTTTCATGTCACAGGAATATAATGACACATCGCAGGGCTAATTGTTATTTTTACCCATGGGAATTTCTAAATAAGCCGCTGAGGGAAACTTATCATATTCGAACTTATTTGACACAAACCAGTTTTCTTATTTTTAGGATGATTGAGTGAGTGTTTTCTCCCTGGATGACCTCAGGGACAGCCAACTCAGCTCATTATTTTCAATTAGCTCCACCTTTTTAGTCGTGCTACTGCCTGCCCGTACTACAGTACCACACCACCGTGAAACCAGAGGCTTCTGTGTTCGTTTGATGAATTAATCAATTCATTTTTAAATGGATGCTGAAATGGATGAAAATTGTTTTTAAACAGCTTTGAAAATTTGATTTACCTTATATTTTCTACTCTGTTTTGTCCATGCTTTCAGGATACTGCTCTGCAATGAGTGTGTGTGTGTGTGAGTGGTGGAGGAAGAATTTAGATCCTAGTACTAATACCAGTCTGCACTGAAAATGTTCCTTGAGAAAAAGTATAAAGTATGTATTAGGAAAATGTATTTATAACTATTAAAATGAAAATTACTCAATACAGAAAAATGGCTGGTATGACTGTTATACTATATTATATCATTATTACTCATGCATTAATGTAAAAGCAGGATTTTACTGGTGTAGTCGGCTGAGGCTGAGCTCATTAAGACTTTGACTATTCTAATTATGGATTCATCTGCAAATTATTTTCTATACTAATTGAGTGATTGTTTAATTTGTAAATAGTAAGCATAGGATAGTTTGTTTTGTATATAAATATCTTAATCTTTTAAGTAACTAGTAACTAAAGCTGTCAGAAAAAATGCAGCATAGTTAAAGGTACAATATTTTCCTCTGAAATGTAATGGAGTAGAAGTAGAAGCAGAGAAATGGCATAAAAAGAAAAGAGTCAAGCAAAGTGCAGTACTTGAGAAAATGTACTTAGTTGTATTCCAGCACTGGTGTATGTGTTGGAGGTGAGAATGAGATGTGTGAGTTATTGTGGCAAATTTCCGACATTTTGTGACACTGATTCAGTGGTTAAAACACTTGAAAGAATCTAGTGATAAGGTTAATGTGTTTTACCTTTAGCTTTTTGGTAGCCACTTTTAAAAGCCTCCTTTACAGATGTCTACAACAGACGAAAGCACAAAGACTGTTTTATGTTTTTGTAGAATTGCTGGATGACTAAGTGCGCTGAGTGTCAGCGTTTTATTATGTAAGACTAAAATTTGTTTGTTCATGTGTTTGTTTTTCAATCTTATCTCTTTTAATTACAATATATAAAAGCTTTTGAAGAATAGTGAGTCCAAAAACAGAGTATATCAACACTATAAAGTCAAATATAACTGCAAAAAAACCCCTCAAACACTGCATCTCATTTCAACATTTGTATTCAGGACAGAGAGAAGATGCTGTTTTATCTTGTAATTACACCTCAATGCAGATGTGTTACCAAACTCACCGATGAAAGACTTGGGGCTGTTTAATTTTTAATTGAAACAAAGAGGATAGTATCTTAATTGCAAATACATGTATTGTGACCTCTGTATAATACTCACGCAGCACTTATTATGTTAGCTCGTATGCATTATCGTTTAAATTGAATCAGTAGCACATTACTTTTGAGGCATTTGTTTAATTACCATTAAATTAAGATTGGCTGCGCCTGCCACCATCCATGTGCCAGCGGGTCAGATTTTGCACAATATCTGCTGGATTCTTTTAGAACACAAAGACACATTTTGTAACGTTAAAACAGATGCGCTTTTTCATTTATATGTTTGTGTTACTTAGCTCTTAAGGGTATTCAGAACATAAATATAGCAGCAAACACCTATTTGCTATGTAAAGATAAAGTGTTGTAAAGGCGTCTTGAGCAGAGAATGAAGTCACACTCTGTGTGTGTGTGTGTGTGTGTGTGTGTTATAATGTGAACGTCTCTTTATGTTGTTGTGGTCAAGGATCTGGCCACTAGGCTTATGCCCAAGCAGTGTCGTACGGTGTTGGCTCGAATCATGGACGACAATGAGTGTCATATGATAATCTATCGTTTCATCTCGTATTGAGTGTCATAGTTAAAGACCACTGAAACCACGTCTGTGACGCCTCACGACACCCTGACAGTCTGGCATGTTTGATTTTCTTTTTGCCGTTCACGACTTTCCTGTCACAACCATCACTTGGACCAGTAGAAACACAGAGTGATCTGCTGCCGTGGACAAACGATGACAACAGCACCCCAGCCTTTTAGATATTTCCTTTAGGGATGCTACCACACAGAGAAAAAAGGGAAAAATGATGGCGTGAAAGAGGCACTTTAGCAACCCGCCAAGTTGCGGCACGCTTTTATGACTCCACAATCGCCATATCTAATATAGTGACTGTCGGAACAGACAAAGAATCAGAAAAGCATCTATTTCTATATAGATAATACCTACCTTAATACCTAACCTGTCACCAGGGTGTATGGTATATGACAGTGTTGCTGTGTGGCACCACCACCCCTCCCGACCGACGACTTCGCTACATTCTACAAGCTCTCTTGAGCCCCTTTCACACCGCACAGAAACCTGCTAACATTTGGCTTTTAATGTAACAGGAATTCACACTTTATTGGCTTCAGCTCCATTCGGTATTGATGGAAACACAACACCTGGATGAACGAATTAATCTAAGCTCCTTTACCAGCGAGATGCAATGATGAGCCACCGCGCAATACCGTCCGTCTCCACCCAAGCAGCACTTATATATCACTCCAAATTAGCCTGAGACTAACCACATGCTGCTTTCTATCGTTTATTAACCTGTTTTCCAGCCTGTCTGTGACGTCGAACGTGGCACACCAAAAAATAAAACAGCAACATACAGAAAGGCATACTCGTCTGCTGCAGAGCTATGTGCACAGCTCTGGTCTATTAGCAATGGGAAAGGAGTCCATTGCCTATTTTTGGTGGGTTTTCCCGTGTTTACCTGACCCAGGCACACGTGTAAATTTGGTGGTAAAGGGGTATTAGCCACACCCTCTTAACTCACCCCTTTCACCAAACTATTAGCTTAATTGCCTTTTTAACTCATTGTAGAAGAAACACTTCATTCAGACCTGACAAAACAAAATAAAACTCACTACTTGGTCTACTTAGTTGTTAAATTTGTTAGTCCCTTGTTCCAGCAATAACCAGCTCTATTTTGGTCGAAATTAAACCTTAATTTACTGAGTTAGATATGAAAATGCGGGGCGTCGGTGGCTTAGAGGATAGAGCAGGCGCCCCATGTACAAGGCTGTTGCCGCAGCGGCCCGGGTTCGACTCCAGTCTGTGGCCCTTTGCTGCATGTCATCACCCCTCTCTCTCTCTCCCCCCTTCATGCTTAACTGTCTTATCTATAAAGGCAAAAATGCCCCCCCCCCCCCCAAAAAAAAAAAAAAGATATGAAAATGCGCTGTTTTTTCCCTTTGGTCTCTCTCTACTGTCGCTGGCTGGCTGTTTACAGTCCTGTAACGTCATCGCCACCACTAGCAGTAGTTTCTCAGCTCAGCTGCCTGTTCCACCAGACTGACCTCTGGTGGTGAATGCTGTGCACTACATACAATACATCCTTAATATAGCCTCTCAGTATGAGTTGAAGTGAATGATGATGACAGTATTGAAAATACCCTGGTATACTCATGGTAAAACATCACAACAGCTCTAAGGAAAATTTGTATCTTCAGCTGATGGAAGATGTTATTGATGTTATTGTTCTACCTTCTATAGATTACTGTACCTCCTATTATATCAGCCTATCAAACATCAGACACTTGCTCAGCTTAAATAGACAGTGGCTTAGGTTTTTTACTGTTTGACATAAGCCGTAGAATAAGATTTAGGTGGTTAATTTTAAGGCTCAGGAGAGTCTGTTCCCCGCTGAGTGCTGTAGACCTCTTAACCCCACTCCAAACAATAAAGTCCCCATTTTACTAGAACTGGCTAGTAAAGTCAATGATTACAGACGGGCTGTAATATTTATCTTACTTTGTCTCATATTCTTTTGGATATAGGGTCACTTAAGGGCTGAGCTTTTGATTTATACATGAAACGTCTTTTATTTTAAGTCTTAGTTCTATGTGAAGGTGAAGCATCAAAGACGTCGGGTTCAGTTCTAGTTAGTCTGATATTGTCACAGAGAAAATAAAGGTTGAAAAAACTGGTGTAAGCGTTCTTCCCACTTCCTGTTGTTCTTCGTTATCTGTTAAGCAGCTGCATTTTACATCCTAATGCCAGATCAAGTTGTTTTTCTCTGGTTCGTGACTCCGGGAGAGAATTGTTGAATCCCCTTTGAAAATCTCAGTTGACAATCACTCGGCTCTGAACATCTTGTAGAACATGTTTTTTCGTAGTATTGGGATTGCGATTGACAGATCTCTCTGTGTCTTTTTGCCATGAAAGATTAATTGTCAGTATTTAGTGGTGAATAGTACATGTGTCAAGAATAACTGTGAATTACACACTGTCTGCCCACGGCTTTAATTAACCAACATTGTTGGCACCATACGGAGCTGCTGCTGCTGCTTTAGCAGCCAGAGAAAGTGAAGGAACACTGTAAGAACTCAGCTCACAGAATATGTAAAAGCTACATACAGTTTGTGCGTCGTCTTTTGAGCTCGGGAAGGAATAATAACTGTGTTCCAAGGACGAAGAAAAATGCACTGATCGGGGTATCTGAAGAAAATCAAGTATGGTACAAACTGTACAGTTGGTTTGCAGCCAGCTATTGATGGCAGGATTCTCACAGTCATCCAGATAGCAAATCTCAAACTCAGGGAGTCGGGAGGTTTCAACAACACGGCCCTCCACATCATATACCTGTGGTGTGCCAAGCCAAGATTCATCACCTATTCTGTAACAGCTAACAGTGTGAGTACTACAAAAACCTGTAACTGCTCCTTGGTAAATCACACAGTGGATATCTGCAATGTGAGAATACAAACATTGGAGCTTCATTACCATCACCCACGTGTTCTATTTTTGCAGCATTGCACTAGATCTTTATTTCAAGACAATATCTTGCATTTTGTTTTAGAAGATTTACTCTTGAACATGATTATTTTATTAGTTATATTAAACCAGCATGCATGTTTTGAAATTAGACCTGCAACTATCAATTATTTTCATTATAAATTCATTGTGCCATCATTTTCTTGGTTAAACGATGAATTATTTGGTCTTTCAAATGTCAGAAAACTGTCAGAAATATCTGTCAAAAGTGCCCAGAGCATAGGGTGACATCTTCAAATGTCTTAATTTGTTCAACCAACAGTCCAAAGCCAGTTTATTTGGAGTATGAAAATATTCTGAATTTGATACAGGTCATGTTAACAGCATTCTGAATTAGGCCTTTTTCCAAATTAAGTGTTCTCCGATTAAGACGTGGGATATGTCGCTGTTATTTGGGTTTTAGGAGCATTCTTTGGACATGTACACAGCACATTTGGAATATGTGTCACACAGCTGTTGGTTTTGATGCAGTTTGCACCACACAGTCTCTTCCCTGTTTACGGTCAGCTCTGTGCATTGTACAAAGACCAGCTCTCCATCAGTTTGCAAGGCTGTTAGGTAGAGGTGCATGTCTGAAAGAAAATCCCACATCTGATCGGAAGGAGAAGCACACCTACTTTTAAACATTATGAAAGACTTGGATACTAACGGGTTATTCATATGCAAATATTGCAACACCAATCTTTTCAAGAAGGTGGGTTAGGAAATGAAAGATGGAGGAATTTGACAACATCCTGGCACAAGCGACCGCCATTCCACTTTTCCATATTTTGAAATGATAAACGACATGTTAGGGCACGTTAATCACAGTATGCATGGCTGCATGTAAACAGGAATATTAGCAGAATATTCAATTACATTATTCATTTGAACAGCTTCATAGGAATGTTGAGTTTTGTGGGGGGGGTTTTTGGAATAAGGGCAAAAAACGGAATATTCTGTGCATGTAAACAGGGTCAGAGAAAGGCAAGCTGCTGAATACATTTCTGTCAACTAATGGATTGATTACTGTTTCAGTTGCAGTTGACATTATTGCACATTAAAGGTCATCAATACTCAAAATTGAAATCGCAGTTTTTTAAATGTTTGCAAGAGTCTACTTGTACTCAAAATCAAATCTATCAATCATGTGGTGTAATGATCAAATACATTTTCAATACAGCAAATATTGGCAATGCCATTTTCAAATTCTTTTGGTGTAAAATGTTTTGAAGGTGAAAAATGTTCTGTTTTCCCTGATACACAAAACTGCGTACAAAAGACAGTGCTTTACAGTATAACAGACTAAAACAGGAAATATCCTTTTTATTCCTACCACAGCCACGTCTCCCAGAGCAGCTCCCTGGAGGAGGTTCGTCTGGACGGAGACAAGTTTGTGCCACCAGCGCCACGGAAGGTGGAGATGAGACGAGACCCAGTGCTTGGCTTTGGATTTGTGGCAGGCAGTGAGAAACCTGTGGTGGTCCGCTCAGTCACACCAGGTAAGGAGCCCCAGCTGTACAGCGAGCTCTAATACAACAGTGACTCATCCGATCCATGGCCATTATCAACACATTCCCCCGAAGCAGATGAAATCCTCCTTAAAAGTAGCCAGGAAGGAGAGAGGACGAGCCAGTCAGCCTGTAGTTTACGTTGATGATTCATTGATTTTAACAGTGCTCAATGAGTAAGCATTCATTAGAGCCTTGAGCCACAAGACAGGAAAGCAAGAAAATCAAGACTAATGGCACGGCTGAGGACAGTTTGTACCACTTAAAGAACCCCTCCACTAAAAAATGTGGTTTTTCTTATGTTTATGTCTCCTAAATTGTCTGACCTTGACTAAACTGACTTGTATCTATGCAAAGTTTGTTACCAGAGAGGTGTTTAACATTTCTCTATATAGCTCCTTTAACGCTAACCCTAGCCATCTTGATGTGCGCTGCTCTTTAATTGGTCAGCCTAGAGCTAGTGGTGCTGTGCCAGAGAAACCGGAGGCCAGGTCCAGATTTTCTCAGTGAGGGAGAAAGAGTAGATCTGGCTCCTTTTTAATTGTATTTATTTATTTATTTACTTTTTGTGTGGGAAAACCACGTTACACAAAATATTAACCATAGCAGAGTATTTTTCATACTTTAACTCTTGTTTGGTGTGTGCTGGTAGGGGGTCCATCAGAAGGCAAGCTGATCCCAGGAGACGAGATCATCATGATAAATGATGAGCCAGTCAGTTCGGCACCCAGGGAGAGGGTTATTGACCTTGTCAGGTATGACAACACACTCAGGTGAGATGCCATTTGCCTGCTGTTGAACCTGTTGTTGATAACTGTACAGTGCTTATAAAAGTATTCACCCTCTTTGGAAGTTTTCGTGTGTTATTGACTCAACATTCAAAGCAGAGTTTGATGGGGTTTCTTTTACACTGATCAACAGAAAAAAGATGTCACAGTTACAGCATCTTTAGCTTCTGTAAAGTGAAATGTTTCCCAGTGAGATGGAATATTTAATTGGTGCACAGTTAAAAGAGAGATTTAAATCGAATCCTTCACATTTGACTTGACAGCTAAACGGGGGCGGGCTTAGTTTAGTGCAATATGGAGCTGCAGTTGACTGCTGTAGCTCCGAATCAGGAGGATGATGAGGGAGAGATGAATGAATGAGTTAATTAGATGAATGAATGAATGAATTAGACCTCCGATACATTGATTTGGAAATGAAAAGAAAGTGGGTGTGTCATAACAGTGAGGCCCTGATGGCATTAGCTGACAGGATTACTGTATCCATCAGGAAGAGAGACGAAGCACATTGTATGCTCCATGTAAAGTTAGTTGCTAAAGTAGTTTAGTGTGAAATGCCTTGCACATAGTCTGTAGTTGACACAGATACCATTTTCTTCAAGTAATTAAATTCTAGCCAGTAGGCTTGTAACCACGGCATTTTGGGGAAACGATGACACACTGATGTACCATGTTCTTACTAGCTAACTAACTTAATCTTAGCTCTTTGTGGATAAAAGTTGCAGATTGAATGACAGTTGGATGTCATATTATTGGTTGAAACTGGATGGTACTAGCTTACATAAGCATGTGCCATATTTTGTTTTACAGAAAGAAAATAGACATTAAAATAAGAAAAAAAAAGATTTAAAAAAACATTTTTTTTAGGCGCATATTGTTTAATTGACCTTTCGCTAAGCTCCATCCCTTTGTGATGGATCGTCAAGCTGCTGGAGTAAGCATGGAGCCCACACTGTAACTAACTGCACTCCCTGAGGAAATATGTTTTTGAGAGAAGCAGACAGAGGGGTCTACAGTCTGTGTTTGAAGGATATATCCAGGATGTCAAACTGACTCAGCAGCAACAACAGGTTAAAAAGACAAAGGCTACAGATCACCGAACTATAGGCTACAGATCACAGTGTAAAAGTGAACCACTACATCACTGCTGATCGCCACACAAGACAATGAATATAAAGGGAAACTTTGCTGATATTCAACCAGCTGTGTGGCATCACAGTGTGTGCAGATGAATGGTGAACAGCAGGGATTTCCAGGGGAAGTCAAACAACGTTCATCTGCACACACTGCGTTGACACAGAGCTGTTTGAATATCAGCAAAGCTTCCCTGCTTCCCTTCACTGGTTCCTGTACAGCAGGGTCGGTCTTTTTTCCACTGTTATAACCATTAAAGAGCAAAAGCAGCATGTGTATACATTCAGTAGGCTATATCTTCAGTAGCTAGCTAGCTAACCCTACACTTTTCAGGGTTTGATTTTGGTTTTAGAACAGGGAAGAAGCCTAAAAGACTAAAAAGACCTTTTTTTTTTTATTTCATCTTGACTTTAATGTCAAAGTGAGAATATATAAATAATCAATGGTGCAGCCAATTGGCTTTAGAAGTGACATTATTAATTAAATCTATGCAGTCATGGGGTTTCAATCAAATGTATTGTAAATATATACAGAATTGTGAAGTGCACCATGATGACAAAGGGCCAATCTAAGCAACTCAATCAGCAGGTGATTGAAAAGCACAAATCAGGAGATACATTTTAGTGTCAAAAAGACACATTAAATCACCTGTGATTCAGTGCTGTAAAACAATAATACATGAAACTTCCACGGGAGGTTAATACTTTACTTAATTTTAACAAACAATTTAAATAATTTAACTCCCTCTCTCAGCTTACTATTTATGGACATATTGTAGGCATTTTTTGCAACAAAAAAAAAATCTCAACTTTTTTCCCAGTATTTTTATTTTGAAATTCTGTAAAAACAAATATTTCATCTGGACAGATAAAATATATTATTGTCGCCACCTGCTCCATTCGCCACAATTTAGCTGAATGCTGGTGTTGATGTTTTTTCATGCGTCTCATTAAATTAATATCACTTAAACAGCTGAGTGGCTGGCTGTGAGCGTTTGGTCCTCATACGACCTGTGCGGCAGTCTGTAAACAGTACATTAGCACGGGGAGAAAAGTGCCCCTGTGGCCACTCCTTCACTGCTCCTGTGGCCTTGAATGGGCTCGGTCTCTGCAGTAAAAGTCTGCACTGTGGAGGCAAGACGGGGCTGCCAGGAGCATCACCAGGACACAATGTTCCTCGTGCTACTGTCCGCCTAAAAATAACAATAACTGGAAGAAAACTGAAATATTTCCAGATCTCCCTTCACCACGTTTCATTGGTTATTTTGTTTTGTTTCAATCTTTTATCAAAAATTATTTATTTTTTTGTGTGCATGTGTGTGTCTTACAGGAGCTGCAAGGAGTCCATATTGTTGAGCGTTGTTCAGCCGTACCCAGTAAGTCTCTCCGTCCTCTATGAATGAAACAGAGCACATTCCATTAGGCTGTTTGTGTGTTTGGAGCTGATTATTTTGTTGACTCCATGAAAGCAAGTCATTAATCATGCCATATGTTTGTGCTGGCACTGTATCAGTAATGCCTGAGCTGAGTGTTACAGCCCCGCTAACTCAAAGGGAGACCAATCACTGCAGTCTTTCCAAGTCTTCTCATGTTGTAGCGTCAGATCCTCTCAAGACCTCAGACGAACCTGCCACATCAACATTTACTAGAGTCACGGAGCGCCAGATGGTTGTGAACACACAGTGCCAGGAGCATATATTCGGCCTTTGTTTACAGTTCAAGAAATAAGTCAGTGGAAATGTGAATTATGCTTGAATTCATTCCAGAAATAGATCAACATCATGAGTGCGAGTGCACAGAAACCTACCTACTCCAAAATATATAATGCCATCTGATAATTCTCTGTACACCCTGACAGTAATTATGGTGTTTGAAAGATGTACTGTTGAAATAAATTCATTCATTGTGCATTTCAATTAAACATTTTGTTCAGTTTACTAGGCGCTACTCTGCAGTGTCAATGGCCCTCATTTATCAATCCATCTTACAAAGCAATGTAGGTTAAAACGCAGAAATCATCTATGTTAGAGTTTGCGTGTGTGATTCATGAAACGTTCTTATCTTGCCAATTAAAGCGTAGGAATGATCAGATGTTGATAAATGTGGCAGCTGAAAACAGACGCCATTTACATATATGCCCCCAGTATAATCTGGGTTTACAACATAGAGACACATAATACAGCCAAAAGGAGAAACTAGAAATGGAAATACTGACATCCAAGATCCAATTTAACCAAGAGGTTTTATTTGGCAGCTTGAAATGTGGCTAAAACAGTATAAAAGGCACGCACATCCCAATGTCCACCGGAGTGGGTGCTGGACCAAAGAAATGTCCGGCTAAGTAAAAAACAAGTAAGTTATTTGTTTTTATTTAGCCTGAAAAGTGGCGTCAAAGGAAGTCAGAAAAACACAGTATAGACAGAAATCACTGCTGCGGTCAACAGCGTTGCAGTAGAAAATCACCCTCGAGGTTGGAATGTTTAATATAAACATCCATAATATCTACTAACCTAAAGCCTACATATAGTAATAGTATAGTGTATATATTATATTATATAATATTGATATTGTTATAATGAGCATATAAAAGCTTGTAACTGACCCAGACAGAGGAGCACGTGGCCTCACATTATCAGGTGTGCTTCCATTTTTGGGCATAAGATGTGGCTGAGGAGACATGCGTCTGAGCTGGACACTGGTAAAAATGTAATCACCTAGGCGACTACTATTAAAATAATTACGCTGTTTCAGGGTTTATTTATTTCTTTTCATGCTATTTTTAAAAAAAGAAAAGTTTCAGATAGAGCCGGGCACTGGTGGTGTCCATCCTTCGGTCAGCCTGGAGTCAGTCCGACAGAGCCAGGCAACTGCAACTTGTGATAGAGGGCGCACTTCCATATGGCGATTAGACATTTTTAAGTTATTAAATATGTGGCCGCAAATAATTAAATGTCAGAATACGGTCTAATAACAATTCTCCACCTCAGCCAGATTCACTTCACTACGCTGAAGTTCACACTGTCTCAAACTTTTGTACATGAGCTGAGGCCGGACATGAGATTTGATCGTAGCCACAGCTCACATCCACATTGATAAATGCTGAGCTTTGCGTGGAAATGACTGCATACCCACGTTTGTGTCGTATGTTCGTATCACAAATGAGAGCCATTGACACACAGGAAGGTGAGGGTGTCCTCTCACAGAGCCTCTCTTATTTTATCAGCACTGAGCAGAGAAATGGGAGGTTGTCATGTTTCAAGAAGGGAACATGCCCTTGAATTGTGTGGAGCTGAGAAAATACATGACTCATCTCTAAAGGAACTGATTGTCCTTTAAATCTCTGTGTTTTTTCTTCTTCTTCTTCTTCTTTCCCTCTAAAAGTCACCCAAATCGGCATTCATCAGCGCAGCCAAAAAGGCCAAGTTAAAGACTAATCCTGTTAAAGTTCGCTTCGCTGAAGAGGTCATCATCAATGGCCAGGTCCCCGTAAGTCACACTAGACACTGATTCATTCTGTGCACATCAAGGGTCTGAACACGGGACGACAGCGACCGACGTGAACTCTAAAAGCAGGCGTAGAGCAGAGGGAAAATATCAGAAATCACTGATGGTAAAATGGAGACATGCGTGAGCAAGAACTAGACCACCTCTTTTTTTCTTTTCATCTCTGGGATGAAATAAAGAGGATGGGGGTATGACTGACAGAGGAAGGGGAGTCACTCTTACTGAGAGCTTCCCTGATTGGTTTTCTAGAGAGCAACCATAAAGTAAGGAGACTATTAGGCAGCCATATCCTCTTAGCAAAAAGGACAGCATCATACATAAACCAGAGAGCAATTACTAAAGAAGATGCATCAGTGTGTTATTTTGTATTACCTTCACTACCATTTTAATGTCATGGAAATCAAATCAAATGTGAAAACATACATGTCTGGCATTTTGGTAAATATGCTAATTTGCTTTCCATGAGAAAATCTCATACTCTCATACTTGCCTCATATCTGAGAGGACTGTCAACTAACCAGTTTCCATGGGAGAGGGGAACTGGATTTATGCTAACCAATCACTAGAGACTAACATCTGCGCATCAATCTAATGTCTCTTTGAAGGGCAGGTCCACCATTCTGTTTTTCAAATGAAAACTCTCACATGGCCATTATCAAAAAGCAATGACACAGGTGACAGCGCTAGTACTAGGGCTAGGGCACAGCCATTAAGCAGTGTAGCCTACTGCTGTGGACACTGTGTTAGTTGGTTCCTGATCAGAGGCAGCAGTAACCAGTAAATTGTGTGTTCTGCACTGTAAAATTACTGTTTCTGTGAAAGGAGTCTGTTGGCTGTGGATGGGGTGAACTCTTCCAAGCCACCAGACTCCACTGACAGAAACAGTAATTTTACCTCACAGCACATGGGAGTTGCTGGTCTATCGCCGACCTGATTGCTTAGTTTGTTTGTGTTGTTGTGTGACTTTCAGAGCCGAACAAACATAGTGTCCACAGCATTACAAGGGTTTAAGTAGCAAAAAAAAAAAAAATAGAAAGAAATCTGTCAGGACAAGCTTTCGGATTTCGGGTTTGAATATTTCAGGAACACAATTGGACAGCAAAAGAATGATATAAAACCTCAAATAAATAAATGGAGCAGCCCCTTATGTCCACACTGACACAGTATGCCAGTGTGGCCAACATACTGGTTTTGTTAGGTTTAAAGAATGGAGCAAAATGAGTAAAGTAAAAACACAGTGATGGAAGATATGGTAAAGAAGGGTTAACCACAACTTGACAACAGTGTTAGCCCTGCCTGTAGTGCTGATTCCCCCTGCAGCGTTCAATGGGTCAATCGTTTTTTCAACTCAAATAGTGCTGTTTCATGTCACCATGCCAGACCAATCTGTCAATTCGGTGGAGTGAGCGAATTCAAAGGTCTGTACTGAGGCAACTCTCATACAGTACTGTATCTGAATACAAGGCTGCAATCAGGAGATTATCTTAGCATTTAAACCTAGAAGCAGGGGAAACAGCTTGCCTGGATCTGTCCAACGGTAAAACAAAAATCAGCCTAAGAGCACCTTTTAAAGCTCACTAACTATATGATTAATTAAACCTGTACATAAGTGTATAAAAAAGACACATTGTGGTTTAACAGGGGGACATGTGCCTAACTATTTCTTGTCTGGATGTATTAACTTCCCTGAGATATGATGTGTCAATTAGTGAGCATTAAAGGTGCAGGTAGGCGTATTCTGTCACACACAGAGCTCTGCTACAAGTTCCTATGCTGAGATAAGCTCAGTGTCTCCTGGTTGTTGCTTCATTATTACCATACAGATAAAAGGGTGTATCAATCCTCTCATTCCAGCACGAAAGCAAATAAGTGTATTTCTCCAAAATGTGGAAACTCGTTCTTTCATTTCCCTCAGAGTTACTTCCATATTGAGTTTTTGAATGTGCAATAATTTTCTCCCAGGGGTCTTCCAATTACAGAATCCCCTCCCCCACAAACTTTAACTACAGTGTATAAACATCTTACAATTTAAAAAAAAGCAAGAGTTGTTAATCAAAAGATTCTTATTCCATCCTCAGGAAACAGTGAAGGACAACTCCCTTCTCTTTATGCCAAATGTTCTGAAGGTGTACCTGGAGAACGGGCAAACTAAATCATTTAAATTTGACAGCAGCACATCCATTAAGGTAGGTGCCGGAAAGAACCTCGCTTCACTATGAAATGCAGTAGCGTTATCTGAAGTGATGCTCAGTTTAAATGTTGAATGTTATTCACAGTTGCACCGCACATTATGAAGTGCAAAGTCCTCTCTTCATTATGGCCTTCGGGACCTCATCTGAACCAAAATAATGATTCAAACAAAAAGCATTTTGAAGCTAATACTACTGTAGCAGGGAGTTTTTGGTCAGCAATTCACATTTCATTTTTTTTTCCTGTTGCAGTTGATGCTGTATGTTCAGTTCGTGTTTTTGCGTGTGTTGAGCAGTGAAAATGATTTATGGGTTTGGCACTGAGCTGTGCATGAGCAGGCTGCTGAATCTGCACGGTTCTCATTTTGTATTAACTATGACTTTGTCTGTGTGAAAGGACGTCATCTTGACCCTGCAAGAGAAGCTATCCATTAAGAGCATCGAGCACTTCTCTCTGATGCTGGAGCAAAGAGCGGAGGGGTCTGCCAGCAAACTCATGCTCCTGCATGAGCAGGAGATGCTAACTCAGGTAACACGGCTCTCTTTGGCGCTACTTAATAGGAGAATGGAAATTAAATTAGTTTGAAAATGTCTAAAGAAATAATTCGACATTTTGGGAAACATACCGATTCAAGGTTAAAGAAGATCAATACATCTCTAATAGTCCATCAAGAAAACCACTAGCTCTTGTAGTTACATTTTGGTTTGTATATAAACTAAAAGGAAGAGATAAAGCATATTAATCAGTGATTCTTAGAGGGGCTAGTAGGTGGATTTCTTTACCTTTGGATGGAGCCAGGCCAACTGTTTCCCCGTTTCCAGTCTTTAAGAGTCTCCTGGCTCCAGCTACATCTGTAACATACAGATAGAGAGTGGAATTGATCATCCCATCTAACTCTAGGCAAGAAACCGAATAAGCTTATGTCCCTGAATGTCTAACTATTCCTTGAATCCCTGTCCAAATTGTGTATTAATCCTGACTGACTCCATGATGTTAGTGAATGTCAAATGTTGCATAATGCACTGTTCCTGTTTGCAGACGCAAACACTTCACTAATGGGACCCTCGTTATCCTCTGACTTTGTGCTCTAGGTGACACAGAGGCCAGGGTCACACAAGATGAAGTGCTTTTTCCGCATCACGTTTGTCCCAAAGGATCCCGTGGACCTGCTTAGGAGAGACGCAGTAGCATTTGAGTACCTCTATGTTCAGGTGATTATCAGAAGGTACCGATAACACTTGAAGGGACGGTTTATCCCCAGATCAAAAAACGTATTTTATCTCTTACCTGTAGTGCTGTTTATCAGTCTAGATTGCTTTGGTGCGAGTTACAGAGTATTGGAGATATCGGCTGTATAGATGTCTGCCTTCTCTTTGAACTGAACTAGATGGTGCTCGGCTTGTGGTGCCAAAAAAAATACATTTGAAAAACTCAACAGCAATGTCTCTTTCCAGGAATCATGACCCGCTTGCTCAAGATAATCCACAGACCTTGTTTTGAGCAGCACAAGATGTAAACATTAATGGCATCCTCCTCGGATGAGCTGTAACATTAGCTAGCTCAGTGAGGCTAGGTGCTAGCAGTAGATGCACGCCTCCTTCTACGCAGTGATACAATTGGTGGATGTAGTTTGGTAGAAAGAAAATAGTTCCTTGTGGAAAGAGACATTGCTGTTAAGCTTTTCAAATGTATATTTTTGGCACTTTGAGCACTACAAGCCGAGTGCCATTGAGTTGCATTATATTCGAGAGAAGGCAGACATTTGTGCAGCTGATATCTCCAACACGTGGCAGCTCACACAAAAACAATCTGGAGTAATAAGTAGCACTACAAGTAAGAGGAAGACTATGTATTTTTGATTCTGGGATGAACTGTCCCTTTAACACATGCAGTTTTATTTATGGTGAAAGTTTAAAGAATCACAGTATGCTAATCTGAAAACATCTCAGACCTAGGGCCTGTTCGAGACTTTAGTCTGTGTTAATGGCCTCAGCTAACACATGGTAGCAGTAGGTGTGTTGTTGTCTTGTTGTTCGTGATAAGAAATGCAACTGAAGTGTAACCTCCTCCTGTCCTGTCCCTCTCCGACTCCTCCAGAGCTGTAATGATGTGGTATTGGAGAGATTTGGGTCAGAGCTGAAATACGACACGGCGCTTCATCTGGCTGCCCTGCAAATGTATATTCTAACCATCAATACCAAGCAGTCCCAGAAAGTTTCCCTCAAGTATATTGAGTAAGTAAGATTGGATTTCACACTGCGCCATGCAGGCTGAAATCTAACTGTGAAGTTATTTGTTGTTTTATTAATAAGTCCAGAATGCTCTCAGACAATAAAACAATAATGATCTCGCTGGCATTGTTCTACTGCAGTAGCAGAAGATACATCCCTGCTGGTTAGTTAATGATTCTGATTGTGCCCTGTCAGTTAATCAATGTACCACCTCTGGGTGAAGTATATCGATCACCGCTCAGGAGTGATGACTTGACTGTTTGTCATAGTGATCGAGTGACCTTCTCTAATCTTTATGAATTGTGGCTCCGCAGGAAGGAGTGGGGTCTGGCGTTGTTCCTGCCTCCTGCGGTGCTGTCTAGCATGAAAGAGAAGAACATCAAAAAAGCTCTCACTCACATCCTCAAAACCAACCAGAACCTGGTGCCGCCTGGTAAAAAGGTAGAGTGAGCCACCTTTTTTCCTTTGCCTCTTTTCATCTCTCTCTGTCTCTCTTTGCCTTTCACTAAATCTGAAAAGACTCTTTACCACCACCTAGTGGAGAAGTTGGTGAAGTAATCCAAAATAATGATGCTGGGTGGTGGCTGCTTTAATGGATAATGTTGCACTCTTTTTATAAGACTCAGTTGAACATTACATTCTGTTGTTAATACCTTTATTTAAATAATTCCATCATATATTTCATCCTATGTGTCTTTTTTTCTTCCCCGTTCCAGCTGACTGCCCTGCAGGCAAAGGTCCATTATCTGAAGTATCTCAGTGATTTGAGGCTGTATGGAGGACGGGTGTTTAAATCCACACTAATTGTGAGTCAAACCATCTCTCACATTAAATGCAGCCAGTGTGTGACACAAGAACATAACGTTTCACACAGTGTTCATTTGCATGCAGAAAGTTTTATCTCTCTCTTCCCTTTTACAGCAAGGCGAGAAGCACACGGAAGTGACATTGCTGGTGGGGCCCAAATATGGCATCAGCCATGTGATTAACACCAAAACAAACCTGGTTGCACTTCTGGCCGATTTTAGCCACGTCAACCGCATTGAGATGTACACAGAAGATGAGAACAGGGTTAGAGTGGAACTACACGTTCTGGACGTAAAGGTTAACAAACCCTCTGATTTTTACAAAATAAAGGCATGTGCTGACTTTCTATAATTTCCCCCAAATAACAAAGTCTGCTCAGCAGTCATTTTAACTTTGTTCTGCAGCCCTGCTTTCCCATTTATTTCGTGCTCATTGTCATTTGCTTATCTGCCTCTTTCACAGCCCATCACTCTCTTAATGGAGTCTGTTGATGCAATGAATCTGGCCTGTTTGACTGCTGGCTACTACAGATTACTGGTGGACTCTCGGCGCTCCATCTTCAACGTGGCCAAAAACACAGAAACAAGTATGTCTGGAATGATCACAAGATGACTCATCAGAATGTGCTGTGTTTAAATAAACCACTTTCATCTTTTGGTTCCTCTTTGCAGGCCATGCAGCAAGAGTGAAGCAGACCTACCAGGCCATCGAGTGTACATACAGCACACCCCATAAAGGATATGAAGACAGAAACAACCAGAGGTGCAGCCAAGAGTATTCTGACCAGGAGTGCGAATACCTCGACCACGGGAGATTGGAAGGCCAGCCAGTCTACATAACCGAGATCCACCAGCCCCAGCACACAATGCACATGTCAGAAAGAGCAGAGTGCTGCAGAATCCCTTGCACCCAAACTTACCTCAACCTCCCCAGGCCCAAACCCCAAGACTCCTCCAGGAGTGCAAAGGTCTCCTTCATATTTGGAGATCCTCCCTTAGACAGTGTAAACCCCCAAAATCTGGGCTACCAGAGACTGATGGACGAGGGCCCAGAGATTCTAGACAATCACAGCCACATGTATAGGCGTCTCGAAGAAGACTATAAGATGATGGATGCCATAGAAGACGGGGACGAATATCCGTACTCCACCAAAATTTTCGGTCCTGGTGAATGCATCGAGGAGCCGCTGCTGCACGATATTTGCTACGCAGAGACAACAGATGACGCAGAGGACGAGGACGACATCAGCTGTGAGGAGGACATGGTGATGAGTGACATTGACAAGCCCATGTTACTCTCACTCTCAGGGTCCAGCGATGACATCATCGACTTGACCTCCCTCCCTCCCCCGCCGGAGGGTAATGACGAGGAGGACAATGACGTACTGCTGCACTCTCTTAACCTGGCCATCGCTGCTCCTCCTCCCGGCTTCAGGGACAGCTCGGACGAGGACGAGCAGCAAGGGGCTGGGACTCGGGCCCAGGGGGCTTGCAATGATATCCCAGTGTCTCTCATAGATTCAGTGCCCACTCTCGGCGCGGAGGGCCACGGGGAGCCTCTAAACGATGCAGTGGTGTCCACCTTACAGGCACTCGAGGCCCTCGCTGCATCTGAGGAACAGAGTCCAGCGCAGTCAGAGAGTAGCACAGGTTCTCCTTACACTATTGTAACATTCATTCATTAACACCACACATGTTCCAGCCATTCACTTTTGATTTGTTGTTGTTGATTTTTTTCAATAAAGCCCATTTTGTTCTATGTTTCCATTTGTGTGAGTATTTTTTCATTCATTTCAGCATATGTGTTCATTACATTCAGTTTGGCAAGATTTGTTGTTGTTTTGTGGATCATTTTGTTTGTTTTCACAATTGCACACTGCAAAATGTCAAATGTTGCTTATATAGACAAAAATAATTATTAATAGTTATCCATATTATGCTAATTTTAAGTCTTTGAAAGTTTATCAATATTTTATAAATGCCATAATTTTCATTATCGTCTGTGTTTTTCTTCAGTAATCATCCACTTGTTTTCTCCCCTACACACTGCATTACATTCTCATTACCATGAACTATATTTGACTCATTACCTCATCTGTGATATTACTCATGTGCCTCAGATGAAGTTGTTAATGAAGTGTTTGTCTTTCTGTGGCACACAGGTGTAGAAATATCACGAGCATTTAGTCCTGAGTCCTCAGATTCTGGCAACGAGACAAATTCCTCTGAGATGACAGAGAGCTCCGAGCTGGCCACTGCTCAAAGACACTCAGAGAGCCACCTGAGGATGCACGCAACCATGACAGAAGGGTACCACACTGTGAACGAGGAAAAGGCAGAGGCCAGTACGTCTACTGATGGCGGCGCGGGAGCTATGCAGTACAACCCCCAGGAGCATCAGGATGAGGAGGCAAAGTCATCTGCTGTCGCCTCCTCCCAGATTTTTCACTCAGATGGCGGTGAGATGGAGCCAGAGACAATGGAAATTAAATCAGTCAGTGAATACTTCACTAAGATGCACATAGGCTCGGTAATGAGCAGGCAGAGAGGGAAACAGAGGGAGGCAGAGAGCAGAATCCAGGGAGAGACCTGTGAATCCTCTGACAGATCTCACATGACTTCTCACGACCCAGCTAGAGAGGAGCCCCCTCATCTTGTTGGGAAGTATAACGCTTTCACTGTGAGAGATTCCTACTACATGAATCAACTTGATCTGGGGCGAACTCACTTTAAAGATAGGCATCAAAAATGGCAGCAGAGAGTGCCCGCAAACAAAATGGCAGAAAATCTCTCTCCAGAATGTGTGAATGACTCACAGGCTTCCCACGCAGACAGGTTGACAGTCAAGGGAGAGAAACAGGACTCAGATGAAAGGAGCCAGCAGTTAAATGCCCATCTCCAATCTCCATCCAAAGGGTCCGTCCTTGCAGAAGGAGATGGCGCTTCACAGGACAATGAGCAGCAGCAAATTAAGATTCCGCCATCAGAGCAAGACGTCACAAGGTTATACGAATGCCACATGAGCAAGCGCATGTCATCGATACAGAGTGAAGGCGTTCATTCTCTGCAGAGCTCACAGTGTTCCTCTATAGATGCCGGTTGTAGCACAGGCAGCAGCAGCTGCGTCACTCCCATGGATTCTCCCCTTTGTGCCACAGACAATATGCATGTACTGTCAGAGTCCTCGCTCAAGGGGCTGAGTTATGTTACTGCCGAGGAGAAAGCTTATGGGCCCCAAGGTCAGGGGAGGGTTGGCCATCCCATGGACCCCACCCTGCTGAGAAAGATCCATGCAGCTACTAGTGCCGAGCCCGGGTTCGGGATTACCCGGGATGGCAGTCACCGAATGCCCAAGATAAAAGAAACCACAGGTAAAACTAAACAGAAAGGTGCTCTCTCTTATCTGTGTCTGTGTGAGAGCATGAAACAAAGTCAAACATTGCAGGCAAATAAGGTTAAGAATATATTTTAAATGGTCGGTTCATTTTCTCACTTACTTGTGGTACCTAGTCATCAATATGTCTTACTTGAAATCATGAGTCTACAGTCATGCTATTGTACCAGCTCTATGAGGCTGTACTTTGGCACAGCAGTGCTTTAGACTCAATACCAATGCCGACGCTAATATTCTGAGGTTAAGCCATAGGTTGTATAAAAAGATGGACAACACATCTCCACTTACTCCCACTGTACAAAAATGTAGCCAAACCCAGTTATAGCCGCTGACATTATGCTGGTGACGTCATTTGGAGCCAGAGTGTGCACAATAACAATCCCGACTGCACTGAGTTCCCACCCATACATCCATCCGACCAATTGATTGCGAGCACACTGACTGGCACAATTAAAACCAGTCTTAAAAAAACAAACACATGAACATACATCAGCGTGATGTAAGGCCCATGTCTCATCCACTGACATGGAGGGGACGGGGGTTATGACCTATACTGCAGCCAGCCACCAGGGGGGAATCAAGATGTTTTGGCTTCACTTTAAGGGAGCTGTCATGTTGACCATCATTTTTACAGTCTGTGGGTTAAGCAGGTGTAATTATTAACATGTTGACCATTGAACTTTAGCATGTAAAATATATTTATACTTTGTTGAGCACCACTACTTTTAAATCCATTCCTGCCCTTATTTTAGGAGATTTCTCAAACCTGCTTTGTGGAAGTTTTGTTTTGAGAGTAATTTCATAAACGCTGTTGATGCATGCCTATGATGTATGCCTGCAGGTGAGCTTGCCACATCGCTCTTTCAAGTCCTCCTGTGCAAACATTTTGCCTTTAATCGCTCCTCTGCTACGGCTCCCATCACTCCTTAGCAATGGAGCTATGGGGAAGAGACCATAGCTCTGTCGCTATGGTCTCTTCCCCCATTCTTGCCCCATTAAGCTCTGACTGGTTGATGTAAAATGCATCGTTTCCACTGCGCCATCAAGGGAAAGTTGCCACAGACACCACAACTCCAGTATACTGCATAATACAGAGAGCCTCTCCTGGCAGTAATAGGCTTAATTAGCATTGTGTGAACTCATTTGGCAAGGGCTTGAATGTAACAGACTTTCATTTATGTCTAAAAGTCCTGCAGCTTTGTGTCACTTTTGTTTTTTGTCCATCTATTTGACCCATTAGGAATCCAGAGATATTTTTAATTAAGAATGAAAAATCAGGCAAAGATGCATATCGTCATTGCAGTATATACAGTGCATTTAAGTACAATATAAGTGTTGTTATTTACAAATGTGAAACCACTGAGATGAATACGTACTGTTGGAGAGATGCTTAACAGTTCTCTTTGTTTTCCTACTACCCCTAGTGTAGCTTGCACACAGCTGAAGAAGGTTGGGGAAGAGTCATCTTTAGCTCTCTGTAATGAGACCAGTACCACCACCACAACCACGTCACCATCATCATTAAGAAGTAGCACAGAGCCCAGCGGGCTAACACAGGCCAGACCCGAGCCCGACCCACATGCCCTGGCTTTCCCCTCAAGCGGATCTTCATGTGACCCTAAAACAAGCAGCCTCAGGAAGCCACGCAGGGATCGGATGCTCAGGAGGAGCTGGAGCACCATAATGCCAGGTTCCAGGAGCTTAGAAGCACTGTTAGAGAAGACCAAAGCCACACTTACAAGGAAGAGTGGTGGTCAGAATTTCCAGTCTCAAGATCCCCTTAAAGTGCAGAGGATATTCTCTGCCAAAACCCTGCCCAAGAGTTTGTCCCAGGGTTCAGTCGCCTCTCATTCATCTGATGGAAGGCTGCAAAAAGGAGCCGCCTTGTTGCTGCCAGAGTCAACAGCACCAAGACCGGATGTGGGTACGTGGAGGTGTCGTGGGCCGTTCAGTCACTGCTTCCTGCGGAGAAAGAAAAACGTTGATGGTGTTGAGGAAGATAGAGAGTTGCCCTCACGTGCTCTGTTCTCTATCAGCTCGGTTTCTTTCAGTCGCAGGGAAAACACAGTCTTGAAAGCTGCTCATAAATCTGAGCAGATCAACATGGCCGCAGCTACGAATGACATGAGCCTCAAAGCGAGGCTAGCTCGTGTAAATTCAATGAAGGGAAAAACCTACAGCCTTCATACAGGGTTCGCACTTGCACGCAAGGATGCCTTAGAGATGGTCGGCGTGTTGCGTTCCAGCGTCGGCCACTTGTCCAGAGGTGAGAATCGTGAGGTCAACGAGGCTGACATGGATACGTTCTCCCAGCTGCTTTTCATGCAGGCCAAAGTGCTGGGCAGGGCCTGCAGTCAGATGAGTGCAGAGTACAGCAGCCCAGAGGAGTTACTGCTCACTCTGACGCACAGCTTCCACACACTCTGCTGCCTGACGCAAGCCTGCATGTCACTCGTGGAAGGCCTGAGCACCGAGAGAGAGCGGCGCGAGGTGGTAGCCAAGGTGGATGAGGTCGTCATGAACTATGTGTGTCTGCTGAAAGCTGCGGAGGCAGCTTCGGGAAGCTCCCCCAGTGACCAAAGTGTGAATGCATTGACACATCACTCTGCCACCATGTCTGCTATTATAAACGCACTAACTCACTCACTGAAAACACTGCTCAACAAATAAACTGTTGTTATTTTGTCCTGATTATTGATTTTAAAGCCATACATAAGAGACATGGGTTTAACAACCAATGTGAACTGCTGTGAAAAAAAACTTGCCTTGTGTATACAATATTTTATTATGTAAAGTAAAAATAAAATATGAATCAATAAAGTTTTAAATAGATTATTAAGGCCTCTATAAGGAAGCATATGACCCTCCTCTGAAGTATATTATCTAAAATTATATTATAGGGATTATTTTAATGATTTATTGGTTATATTAGAGGTTTAACATGTAGATTATTACAACCTTATTAGTACCTTGTTTATAAATTGTACGAATATATATTATGTTGGAGAAATGCATACACTATACTACACGCTCTAGACAAATCATTGCACAGGACAAGACGTGATCAAACAAGTAACTCATATGACTTTTTCATTTGCTGGTTTCACCTTAATTTAATGAATACTTTACACATGAACACTGAGTACTTTCCTGTTCTTTTTTGTCAACATCATTAAAAAGATTAAAACTTTTAAAGATTCTTCTCAAATTATTTGTGTCTGTGTTTTAAAAATCACAAATGTGGTTCTGTTTATGACCATCCTCTCATTTACTAGCCTACGAGCTATATTGTTATATATATATATATTGTTAATACTCTTTCCAGTTGATCTCTGAAGCATTAAAAACAGAATAACAGAAGGACTTTTTTAAATTTCACAAGTTTGCTCCTAAAATTGCATTATTCATACAGGAAAGTTGCTTGACCCATGTTTAGTTTTATAACTGTGTTTAATATTTCACGATTTCACCATTTACTCAAGCCTGAGTGGTGGTAATGCTTTTTGCATTAATGATGATGATGGCCCATTTCACTAAGGGGGCAGGAGAGAGTGTTTGCATACTGTTATGCGTGAGTAGTCAAGCACATGTTGCGTGATGCTCATGCATCTGAGAGCCTACACCCGTGCTAGCAGCTCTGTGAGGCTGTACTTTGAGCTAAATGCTAACATTAGCTTGCTAATGTGTTGTTGTTTAGCAGGTATGGTTTACCATGTTCACCTTCTTAGTTCAGTTTGTTAGCATGCTAACACTTGCTAATGAGCACAGAACACAAAGTACAGCTGAGGCTGATGGAAATGTCCAATGATGATCACCAAAGTTGTTATTATTCATCCTCTGGGGACTACGAATGTCCCTAAAATTTTTCAGTGCAATCCATCTTTTAGAGTGCTCCAGTGATGACGTTTTTGGAGGCCGGCACGGAAGTTAGCATCGCTGTGGTTCCCTAATCAAAAACCAATTGGGATTTTTCTGCTGGATTTTGGATTATTGCAGAAAATAAGCTCTGTGGCAAACAAACGTTTATGATATTCACACATTTTGTTCAGCAAGATAATCTCCACAAATGAACACCACTTTTATGATATGTGAAGGCTAAATGCAATCGCTATAAGTAAAAAGCTAACATTAGGCAATGCACAAACTACACTACTACTACATGACTTAACATCCCTACCCCAACGAGGCTGCAAAGTTGTGTTCAGTGTGATGATGTTTAGCCACTTTTTAGCAACACCATTTTTAAGACACAAAAGCTACAGAATTCACGAGGGTATTAACTGTTTTAAATCCTGCACAAAGGCTACAACTCATCACTACAGACATAATTTGTTCTTGATCTCAAGGAGGGAAAATTCCAGGAAAGCACACTCAAATTGCCTGTACTGTTGGCTATTGTGTACAGTTATGGTTACAGTTTAATGCTGATTGACTGATTGATTCCCACTATTTACTGAGCCATTGCAAAGTTGGGTGACTAGCACTGCACTGGTCAACTGGTGGCTACCGTAGCATTCTGAATAACAGAACGCAAACATTACTAATAACATACAGAAACATTGTGTGCAATAGTCCACCTTCCACCTTCCACCTTCTCTTTCCCTACCTCTGTTTCTCTCTCTGTGGCTATCAAACACACACACAAGAGGTAGGGAATGAACGCTGCTCACCTGATCCCCTCATCACTATGGGTGACATTAGATCCTAACCGGGGAAAAAAGTCCAGTAAATAGTAATAAGTAATAAGCCCATATAAATTTCAGTCATTTCAACTGCGTTATTTATTTGAAAAAGTATTTAGTTGCATGTCTAGTTCCTGCAAAAAGTGGTGGAATTACAGTAACACATCAATCCCAACACTGATCCTAAGAGTCCTGCTGCTAGCATGGCTAAAAAGCTTCTTTGTCATCATGCCGTTTAACTAAAAGGGGTTGACCAGGTGGATGCTTTTTATAAAACTGCAGTGTCTATTCCTGCATTGTTTTTCTCAGATAAAGGACCAAACATAAATACTGTGTAGACAGATCACGTGTTAGAGTGAATGTTACTCAGCCGTGGAGCCGCAAAGTAGCCCAAGCTTAAGGAAGAGGATTCTGCCTGTTGCCAGAATAGCATGTTCACATGTAAACTGGTAGACCAAAACCCAAGCATCAGTTTCACTTTCCCCTGCAGGCTGATCAGAAATGAAACAGCTCTTTCTGTTAGCGGCCACCGGATAACCCACAACTCCTCCAGCTGTGTTGTCACACTCTTCTATAAGAGCAACAGACTATTATCCTTGACCCTTCTATTCTAAAGGAAACCTCTTCACAGTCATTTCAGGATAAACCATATGTTTGCACCATTGTGAAAAAAAGGCAATCAGTAAACAGCTACCAAGCACACATTATTAAAGATGGAAGATATGTGTGGTTTGAGAAGATAGGGAAGTGATGCTGGCTAATTATACAGACGAGGGGCTAACCCTGCCACCTGTTCCTTTCGTCTCATCATCTTCGAGCTGATCATCAATGTTACGCTTCTTTCAGTACTTGATCCAGCTTGACAACAGGACTCATAGCAGGACCTCGTCTCACGTGAACGATGTTCTTCCACCAGGCGAGTGTCAGTTATCTTGTTATCTACACTGTATTTCATTAGAACTGGTCCAATTTCATTAGAACTGTATTTATAAGTAGTGAAATAGCAGGTTGGCTTTGATGAGAAAGACTGTAAACAACATGCAGGGGTGGAAAATGAAACGCTAGCTTGTATCAGTTCCTAGTTGTATTATGAAGTGGCATTTGTACATACCTTACTCAAAATGTTGATTTTAGCATGTGATTCTTGTGTCACGTGTTTTCTCAGTAACTGTATAATCAGCTTTCCAGCTGCACACATTTCTCATAGAACTGCCTGTATTTCTGTACAGATTTATGTGGCGCTCCTGGGCCTGTGGTGTTGCCTCTCCACATCAACAGCTAGCGTTTCTTACCCCAAAACCCTGCCATGTGATGTCAGCGAGGCCAACAACGGGAGCATGGTGACGGTAGACTGCACAGAGAGGAGCCTCAAAGACATCCCCCGTGGCATCCCCAGAGACACTACCAACCTGACGCTCACCATCAACCATATTCCTAAATTAAACTCCACCTCCTTTCGCGGTCTGGAAAACCTGACTGAGATTGACATGAGGTGCAACTGTGTGCCCATTAAAATTGGGCCCAAGGACCGCATGTGCAATGAGAGTGTGACAATAGAGGAAAACACCTTTACCAGCCTGACGAACCTGCGAGCACTGTATCTAGATGGTAATCAGCTCTCTAGTATACCAAAAGGCCTGCCTCCAAATCTGATCCTGCTGAGTTTGGAAGTGAATCACATTTATAACATTTCTAAAGCAAACCTCTCTGACATCAGAAATATTGAGGTGCTTTACCTCGGTCAAAACTGCTATTACCGTAACCCATGTGATAATAACTATACTATAGAGGACGATGCATTTTTACAGCTTAACAATTTAAAACTGTTGAGTCTTAAATCAAACAACTTATCCTTTATTCCACATCAGCTTCCCACAAGTCTGAAGGAATTGTACCTTTACAACAACAAAATCCAAGAAGTTACTGACGAGGATTTCAAAAACTTAACTAACCTTGAGATTCTAGATATTAGCGGAAACTGTCCTAGATGTTACAACGCTCCTTTCCCATGCATCCCGTGCCCAAATGATTCCCCCATGAAAATCAGCAGGGATGCTTTTAAAATGTTGACACAACTAAAGACGCTCCGCCTGCACAGCAACTCCCTGACATACGTGCTGCCTAAGTGGTTCATCAACATGTCAGACCTGAGAGTTCTCGATCTCTCGTCAAACTTTTTAGCAACAGATATAGGATACACAATCTTCCCACAATTCCTGGGCAAACTGGAAGAACTGGATATTTCATTTAACTACGAGCTTCAAAGGTACCCTCAAACGCTGAGGCTGAGCTGCAGTTTCTCCTTACTCAAATCCCTTCGAATTCTCAGACTAAAGGGCTATGTGTTTCAGCAGCTGAAGCCAGAGAGCATTGCTCCTTTGATAAAGCTCACAAAGCTGGAGGTTGTAGATCTGGGGACAAACTTTATTAAAATGGCAAACCTCAGTATTCTGATGGAGTTAAAGAGCTTTCAAATAATCAGCCTGTCTGACAACAAAATATCCTCCCCCTCTGACAGCCAAGATGCTGTTGGTTTCTCTGGGGGAGAGCCCTTGCACTGGTCTCCCATGTCGGCTGCAGCTCAGTACGGAAATAAGGAAGTGAGAGAGATTCACTACTTCAGATATGATGAATATGCACGCAGCTGCAAGTACAAATACAAAGAACTTGGAACTGTCACATCCTTTGTCAACAAGAAATGCAGTGAGTTTGGAAAAACCCTGGATGTGAGCAGGAACAACATATTCTTCTTGCATTCGAGATTTTTAAACCTAACAGAGCTGAGATGCCTCAATCTGTCTGGAAATGCAATGAGCCAAAGCCTTAATGGCTCTGAATTTACTTATCTGACTAATTTAAAATATTTAGACTTCTCCTGGAATCGGCTGGACCTGCTCTACTCAACTGCGTTTCAAGAGCTGAAAAATCTAGTTGTCTTGGATATAAGTAACAACAACCATTACTTTGAGTCCGAGGGCTTGACTCACATGCTTAACTTCACTAGCAATTTGAAAAAGCTCAAGATATTGCGCATGAACCACAACAAGATCTCTACTTCCACCAATACAGAGCTGGAGAGTCAATCTCTAGAGAGGTTAGAGTTCAGAGATAACCGGTTAGATATGTTGTGGAGAGACGGGGACACCAGGTATATCAATTATTTTAAGAAATTGATTAATCTGTCTGTCCTTGACATCTCTCATAACAACCTCAATTTCATTCCGCCGGGAGTGTTCAGCGGTCTGCCGGACAAACTGTCTGAGCTCTACATCAAAAACAACAAACTAAAAGATGGATCCTTTGATTGGAAGAAACTACAACTTATACAGTCTTTGGAGGTCTTAGATCTCAGTGGCAACATCTTAACTACTGTTCCAGCCATGCTGTCAACAACCTGTCCCAAATCTCTCAAAAAGCTCCTTTTACAGAAAAACCAGATTGTGGAACTCACCCCAGATTTCCTTAAGGATGCCTTCCACTTAAAACATCTTGATCTTAGTTTTAATCACATACAACACATTGTCCAATCTAGCTTTCCAGATGATGTCATGGATCAGATGGACATGCTGCTTCTGCACAACAACCCATTCCTGTGCACTTGCAACGCCACTTGGTTTATCAAGTGGCTCAACAGCACCACAGTCACCATCCCTAAACTGGCCACGGATGTTACTTGCGCTAGTCCAGAGGCGCAAAAAGGTAATCTTGTGATCTCGGTGGACCTGTTGGCCTGCCAGTACAACTATCTGTCAATCATCCTCTACACCCTCATGACTACCCTTGTCCTCAGCTTCCTCACCCTGTCAATCTCCAGCCATCTCTTCCTGTGGGACGTCTGGTACATCTACCACTTCTGCAGGGCAAAGCTCAAAGGTTACGGCCGCCTGTATTCCCAAAGCTCAGCCTATGATGCCTTTGTGATATACGACAAGGAGGATGCTGCAGTGTCAGAGTGGGTGATGAAGGAAATGTGCCCTCATCTTGAGGACAGCGGAGACCGTCAGCTCACATTGTGTCTAGAGGAACGGGACTGGATTCCCGGATGCCCCCTGATCGACAACCTCTCCAGGAGCATCAACAACAGCAAGAGGACCGTGTTCATTCTCACCAACAGATATCTCAAAAGCGGCAACTTCAAGACGGCTTTCTACATGGCCCACCAAAGGCTAATGGATGAAAAAGATGACGTTATCGTATTGATCTTCTTGGAGAAAGTACCTTGCAATTCAAAGTACCTGAGATTACGGAAGAGACTGTACAAGCGCTCTGTGCTGGATTGGCCAACAAACCCTCAATCCCATTTGTACTTCTGGTTCAGCCTAAGAAGTGTATTAGCAACTGAGAGTCACAAACAATACAACAACCTCTTCAAAGAAACACTGTAATGACAATGAACTGTCATACTTAGTTCCTCCTTTCTTTAGCACTGCTCTAAATGTATTTCTGTATGTGAATAACAATGTGTGAACTTTGAGCAACCCATTTAAATGTAAGAAAAAGAATATTACTGTAATTTCAATGGCTTATTGTGTGCTAATTTTAGATTCCCTGTTTACTGTCACTCAAAGGGGAACTGGCTGCCACTCTTTGCCATCTCCACAGATAATTCTAATTTTCACTTTGTCTGAGATGGCAACAAAACTGCCATCATATGAAAAGGGGAAATGAAAGAAATGCACTTCTTCAATTCACATGCTACTTCTGTCCCAGAGCCTTGTTCTGAGAAGATTGCTGCAGTTTGTTGCTTTCGTTGGACTTCAGTAACGGGGGGAATTTTTAAAAAAGTTTGCTGTATTTTCAAGATTAAGAAAACAGAGATTGAGTGGGGGGATATTTTGACTTGTGGAGACTTGTTGACACTCAAGACACAGACAGTTTTTTACATATACTTCATTTTCAGTTTTACCCGAAGGCAAAGTGCCATAAAAGTCATCTCTTTTTTCAAGGTTGTCATTGAAGAATCAACAGTGCTTGCACAATGGTGAGTTTTATTGATACAAGTTTTTCTGTATATTTTAATTTTTTTGCTCAATGTACGACAGAGATTACATTTATCTGCTGGAAGTCAAATGTTTTACTCGTCAGATTTCTGCACGTGCTTTTTGATTGGATGTATTTGTAATATAATCTGTAATGATTTTGTGCTTCCTTGATGAACTTTGCAGCACTAGTGCTACTTGGTGTAACTGTGTATACATTTATTTGACTCTGAAAACTCATTGAAAACTGTTGTGCATTTTTGATAATGTAGTGTTCTTTAGTAAATACAGTGCATTAAAGTTTACTCCAGAGTTATTATAGTTTTGTATTTTTTCATTAATTTTCATTTTTAATTTTGTCTTTAATTTTCGTTTTAAGTTCAGTTAAGTTTCAGTAAATTTCCAGAGTGGGTTTGATTGTTTCAGTTTAGTTGTTAATGTTTAAAAATGCTGAGTTTTAGATTTGATTTGATTAGATTCACTAGGTTTTAATTATTATAATATGATGGGTATATGTCTGGCACAAGATTTAAGAAGTTTAGGTGTTACAATACAAACACAACACTCTGTGAAGGTAATTGATTCACAGTCATGTAGACATCCCAGTCTTAAAACACATGAGTACCAATGACTCCTCTTGCTTGTGAGTTGACAAATTTGACCAAATTGACGAAGACTAAAATTAAAGACATTTCCTGTGTATTTTCCTTTCATTTCTGTTAGTTTTGTAAGTACACAATATTGTTAGATTTTGCTTTATTCTAACATTTTACTTGTAGTTTAGTTGAAATGTTTTTTCACACCTAGTTTTAGTTTAGTTTTAGTTAATTATAATAACCTTGGTTTACTCACAAAGAAACAGTATCAGTATCAGCACAAAGAATCAGTACTTGCTTTCATTTTTATAGAATAACAGCAGCGACCTGTCTGTGGGCAAGTGATTACAAACTTGTGCTGTGAGTGTGCAGCCAAACATTGCTCAAACCCACAAAACCTTATTTTAAATTCCAAATATACCATGCTTGTCGGGCTAGCATCTTGTTAAAACTGTCTACAATAATTCATAAGACATTAAAAATATTTCCATTTGATGAGCATGCAGCTACCTATATGTAAATAAAGGGAAATCAGCTGCTACCTTTTTGGAGGTAGAAATAACTTACTTAGAAAAAAAATGATATGCAATAAAACACACCTTTGTTTAGTTCAATACACTCAGGGGTTTTGTGGCTACAGCTGTACTCGGTCTGATATGGCCAGTAGCTTATAGTGGTTAATAATGTTTAGACACATATTGTTGCGTTTCTGACATTACTGAGTCAATTCACTTTATGACTTTATGACTTTTCCCTATACCCGTGCTTCTGTTGCAGTCGCTTCAAAGGGGAACTACACCCATATTTTAAAATTCATTCGTTATTCCTATGGTCTAAGACACTGGCCTTTAAAAATATTAGCACACATGAACTCTCCCAAAGTCAAAAACTAGTGTGCTAAAACTCACATTTATGATGTCATAGATGTAAAGTCTAGAGCTGCTCCAGTGACAGTTAATTGGGAAATATGTTACAGATGACACTGAGAGCACCCAGGGGAGTGTTCTGAGTGTATGGGTACATTTTCTGTTTCAGAACTAAGACTACAATTGAATGAAGCTCATTTGGGTATAAAAAAGACACTGAATATTCTGTGAGTCTATAAAATCAGGCTCCCATTCATTGTCTGTGGAGCAGCTCCAGACTTTGCCTGATGACATTAAAAGTTTGAGACGTACTTGGCTTTGAGAGATAGTAACTCATGTTCACAAATACTGATTGAACTTTCTTAGGCCATGGAAATAACACATTTGAATTCTTAATTCAGGTGGTGTTCCCCTTTAAATATTCAATAGCCATTGTTGAGCAACTGTTACATAGCCTGGCTGTAAGGAGATAACAGAATTCATAATTCAAAATACCCAGGGCGGTTATTCCAGTTGAGTGATATTTAACCTGCAGAATGCTGCCACCCTCTGGATACAAGTGGTACCACTCTGAACAGCAATTAAACATAAACCTTAGGTGCACATGTGAACACTGGAACAGGTTTTGGTTGCTGTAATTATTCATTCTGACTGTGTTTTAAAGGGTAAGTTTGTTTTTCTCCAATTTGGCCCCAATCTCCCCACATTTTTCTGTCCTGCAGCCAGCACCAGCACCAGCACCAGCACCAGCAAAACAGGCTACACTGTAGACACTTGAGGCATGTTTGCACCATCAATTTATGTTCACAGTAATATTAGCATTTATACAGGGTGTCTACAGATATCAGACACTTACATTAAATACTTTATTGAGACCATTTCAAGTTCATTTTCAACCAAATTTAAGACTGATTTTTGGACAAATCATCTTTGTCTTGTTTAAGCATTGTAAGTTTAAGGGTGGGTGAATTAAGGGCTGGAAACCAGAGCTGTTGATTGATGGAACAGCGGAAAGGTGAACCAAAATGTTTTTTGTGAGTTTCATTTGTTTCTGCTGACTTTGAATGATGTGCATTTTATAATGATAAAATTACTGTTTATTTAAATGGAGTCGGGTGAGTTTGGCAACAGCCATTTCAGGGTTGTTTCTGGTCAATCAAAAGGGATCTAACTTTAACAAAAAGGCCGACCTCTGAAGGGTCCTTTCCATGATGCTGTCGGACACTCAGAATAATAATCTGAATTTGTCAGTGCCAAAAACAAGCACTTTGACTAGACATCAACTGAGAGTGCAAACATGCCTTGAGTGATTACACTGCAGCCTGTTTTGCCGGTAGCACTCTCACTCAAAACTGGACCAATTTCAAAAATTGCCGTCACCATTAGTCACTCAGACACAAAAACATGGTTAAAAAAAAGAGTCCAGGTTGAAAAATACCAAACTTATTCTGTTAATATAACACAGAATTCATTATGTATTGTATGATGCACCCTTTATTCATGACAACATGACACTGACTATAAGTTAAAGTTGCTGCATTTAACTAACTCTATTGTTTGTCTACAGACTGTCACATGTTGGATGCACTTGCTGCTGTTCTGTCTGTGTTGCCACCATGAGATCCAGCCTGCTGCATGCAAACCTCTATGGATGTCTCAACAGTTCCCTTGTGATGTCACATCCTACAATACCTCTCAGGTCCTGTTTGACTGCAGAGGGCGTCGTCTGAACGCAGTCCCTCTGGGGATAACCAGCAATGCAACTGAGCTCGACTTATCAGAAAATTTAATCAAGAATATTTCAGCTGATTCATTTTCCAACCTGCCGAGTCTGACTCAACTCGATCTCAGCTGGGCGAACAAGAACAAAGCAGTGATCATTGCTGCGAACGCTTTCAAAAATCTGACCAAACTGCACGGACTGAGTCTGACCGGCAACCGTCTGAATGAAATTCCCGGCAACCTCCCTCTTAGCTTGGAAATCCTCGATCTGAGCTATAACCAGATTATGTTTTTGGATAACAGTAGCCTTGTTGGCTTAACAAACGTGACAAAGTTATTGTTATCCAGAAACTGCTACACGTGGAATCCTTGTGGGAGATCTGTTACAATTATGGAGGACAGTTTTGCAGTCATGACCAAACTGGACACTCTGGACTTGTCCTTTAACAACTTAACTCACGTTCCCAAAGGATTACCCCAATCACTGAGCGTGTTAATTCTGGCTTCTAACATGATACAGCACATATCTGAATATGATTTTCTTGGACTACAAAATTTAAAAGCCCTAAAAATACAAGGGAACTGTCAAAGATGTCATAATGCTCCCTATCCTTGTGTTCCTTGCCAAAATGGTTCTCTTACAATCCATCCTGAAGCATTTCACAATCTAACACAGCTCGAGATACTGAACCTGGGAGGAAACTCACTGGACTACCTGAATCCCTCCTGGTTTGTGAGTCTGAACAAGCTTAAACAATTGTTCCTGTCATTTAACTTCTTGCTAAAAGAAATCACTCAAGAGTCAACATACCTAAAATATCTTCCAAAGTTAGAGAGAATGGATCTCTCGTTCAACTTTGCTCTCAAGTACTACCCTACGACAGTGAATCTCTCAAAAGAGTTTTCAAATCTTGAGTCACTCAGAACTTTGCATATGGAGGCTTTGGTCTTCCAGAATATTGGACCGGGCACACTTGAACCTCTGTATAAGCTCAAAAATCTGACTACCCTGAATTTAGGGACTAATTTCATTATTCACTCCGATTCCACCATATTCAGCAAATTCCTGAACCTGAAAACGATATACCTCGCAGAAAACAGGCTGTACCCCATTCCAGGGAAAAGTCCCCCATTTCAAAGTGATGGATACAATCAGAGGTCGGACCTTTCCTTTGCACCGCTCGTGAGACCCCATCCGAAAGATTTCGTTTATGAGCTGTCACACGGCCTTATCAAGGAGGAGTGCTTCGAATCTGGACGAGTGCTAATCCTCAGCTCGAATAATCTGTTCTTCATTTCTCCAAAGCAATTCGAGGGCTATGGAAATATTGCATGTCTCAACCTGTCAGGAAATGGATTTTCAGCGGCACTTAATGGAACAGAGTTCTCCTCACTGCCTAATCTGACATACCTGGACCTGTCATTCAATAAGATTGATCTGGCCTATGGCAACGCTTTCAAAGAACTACAGAAACTACAAGTGCTAGACCTCAGTAACAACCCTCACTACTTTAAAGCGTTCGGGGTAACGCATAATTTAAATTTTACAAGAAATCTGCCTGCTCTGAGGGTGCTGAATATGAGTCATAACTCCATTGACACATTAACGACAAAACAGATGTACAGCAAATCATTAACAGAACTTCAGTTTACAAATAACTATCTTGGGACTCTTTGGAAAGAAAGGGATGGTTCATATACGATGCTTTTTACTCATCTTACTAATTTGACAATCTTAGATATATCCCAGAACAGAATTTCAAAGATTCCAGACAAGGTTTATGAACATTTGCCACGTAACCTCACCAAACTACGCATAAGTCACAACAAGCTTAGTGATTTCAAATGGGACAAACTCCAGCCTTTCCATCAACTTCAAATGTTAGACCTGAGCTTCAATTCCTTATCTAACGTGACAGGTATAAACTCAAACGTCACCCTCACTTTGACTTTTCTTGACCTGAGTCACAATCACATTTCCCGCTTGGACAGCGGGTTTCTTAAGGGTGCAAAGAGCCTTACGACCCTTCACCTTAACCACAACAAACTGACCATCATCAATCAATCCACCTTCCTACCAAGACCTGAATCTCAGCTTCAGACTTTGTTCTTGCAGAAAAATCCATTCCAGTGTACCTGCGATTCATTAGAATTCATTCTGTGGATTGAAAACAGTGACTTAAAGATTCCTAGACTGACCACAGAGGTGACGTGCGCTACACCAGCGAACCAGAAGGACAAAGTTCTGATCTACTTCGACATCAACCAGTGTGTAAATGACAGTGAGGCGTTCTTGAGCTACATTCTAACAAATCTCTTCATTATTGTTTTTATGTTTGTGGCAACAGTTTCTCACTTATTTTACTGGGATGCCTCCTATGTCCTACACTATATGAAAGCTAAGCTAAAGGGATACAGATCCTTGAACTCATCAGACAGTGTTTATGATGTCTTTGTGACTTACGACACCAGAGATCCACATGTCTCTGAGTGGGTGATGAGGAATCTGCGTGTGAAACTAGAAGAAGAAGGAGAGAAGCATCTTCCTCTGTGTTTGGAGGAGAGGGACTGGCCCCCTGGTGTCCCTCTCGTGGAAAACCTCGCTCAGAGCATCCGATACAGTCGCAAGACCCTGTTCGTCTTAACAGAGGGCTACGTTAAGACTGGGGTGTTTAAACTGGCGATATATCTCGCCCACCAAAGACTGCTTGATGAAAACGTGGATGTGATCGTGCTGCTGATGCTGGAGCCCGTCCTGCAGCACTCTCACTTCCTGCGCCTGAGGAGGAGGCTGTGCGGGGAGAGTGTTGTGGAGTGGCCGAGAACAGCTGCCGCGGAGCCCTGGTTTTGGCAAAACTTGAGGAATGTGGTCAGAGTGGACAACCAGGTGATGTACAACAAGACGTATTCAAAGTACTTCAGCAGCAAGTGAACCCGACCCTGACTTCAAACTGTGGACTTTCACATGTGGAAAATAATATCTGTTTTTAAAACTATTGTTCTACATCAACACTGCTTTGCTCCATGACCAGTTTTATCACTTTGCCTGGGGCTAAATAGAGGACAAATAAAGACATTAACCCTCTATGGTGCCGTTTTGCCTCTTGGTAACATACCCATTGTAGTCTGTTTACACTCACACAATACTTCCTCAGTTATGCTGCGATGCTCTAAAAAGGTGCCCCCCAGGGAAACTAATTGCACTGTCACTATCACATGACTCTCTGAAGGCCATGTTAAGTCCCCTTTTTGGGGGGCGTTCCTCACATGGTTTAGCTCCAGCATCTCTCTCCACAGAAATGGTCTGAAAACATCTTTTTCTGTTATTTTACAATCTGAAAACAACTGGATTCACAATAATAAATGAGTGGTTTAATTTTTGATTGTTTAATGTGCTTTATTTGATAATTAAGTTATAGAAAATTCTTAAAATGCATATGTTGCCTTGAAGTAACACCATATGTTTATGGATTCCCACCATGACATTTTTCTGTTATTGTGTATGTAAGTTTATATATTGTTCAAATGCATAATAATCATCATAACTAGTTTCAATAAAGTTCAGGCTATGAAACTGTGTAGTTAACAGTGCATTCTGTGAGTCCTCTCTGCAGAGCATACTGTTTGCTTGTATTTTACACATACTTTTCTTCCATTGACAGAATAAATTCAATATTATTTTGACGAAGAAGAAGGTAAAAAACATGCTCCCAGTTGATGTGAGTGAGGATGAATTAGGAATTTAAAGTGAGAAAATAAACAAGCTGCCATCATCTGGTCTCCATCTAACCCAGACAATATATTTAAGGTCAGAATAAAATATGATGCACCCTCCTTCGTTTTATGTATTCACTGCTATTTTTTCTAGACTAAATTACCAAAGAATCAAAACAAAAACTCTCTCTCTCTCACGCCTGCAGTTCTCCATTTACACTTTCTGGTTATGACGTTGTTTGACCACAAGGTGTCGCCCCCTGACACAGTTTCAATATGGCGCTTTGTGCAAGTTGATCCTAAACTAGTCAACTCATGTCTCAGTCGTAAATCACTCTGAAGCCTGCACATTTTTGTGGGCTATTTGTCACGAACTAACACCTGGAACCGCTGTGATGATATACAAGCCTTGTTTAAAGACAAGAGAAACCCGATACAGTGACGTCACTCGCATATCCAGGTGGTCTCTGTTAGTTTTAAATAAATGCGCAGACGTGGTTGAATGTAAAATACAGTTAGAGCACATCCAGCGTTTTATACGTTTAAGTCTTAAAGCAAAAAACAACAACAACATATTTGTACAGAAGTAATCTTTGGAAGCAGTGGGCGTGACGTCAGAGGAATATTTGCATACTGCGCAGTATTTATCGTGTGATTGACGCTGCAGCCATCACTCTGCTCCTGCGCCATCGAGACGTGCATCTTGCCAGATCCTCTGCCTGAAACACAGGTGAGTGTGTCTGCGTGTTTATTTCATCATGTTTGTTTTAAGCCTGGTTTTATTCAAGATTTACCGATTAAGTGTTTTAATTAGTTTGTGGGGTTTCACCTCGTCGCCTCACATTGTCCTGGCTCATTATCAGCTGCGCACGGGGTGTTTAAAACCTGCTGGGATTAATCGGAAAATACAGCGTTGCATGTTTAATCAAAGGAAATGCCACAGAACTATAACATAACAGGCTTTTTGATATGTAGTCTACAAGCCCAAACAAATGCAGCATGCTGTGTCAGTAAGCTGGATAATAGGTTCAGTGCATGTGCTCTGCCTTTTTTTTTTTTTTTTTTTTTTTTTTTTTTTTTGGGGTAGTCTGCTTCATTGGTCAGAGGGGGTTTGCTGTGGTTGGAGGCAGCCAGTCTGCTCATGTAGATTGCATTAGAGGGCGGTGGCCCCTCAGCTGCACACGCTCACTAACTGACACAAAGCTTTTCTCAAGTCAGCCGCTGATCATCACAAGCACATGCGGCTGTGTTGTGACTGAACTGCATTGTCATTCTCAACCACAATTGTCTCTACATGCGGCAGATTGTGTATATGGCCCTTCAAGATCTTTTTAATTCTGACCCTAACTAGCTGTCTACATGCCCAGGTGTGTTCTGATTGAACCCAATTGAATGAAATTCATGGTCTCCTCTGTTTTCAGAGCCTTCGCAGACATGGCTGACAAACCTGACATCTCAGAGGTCACAGCCTTTGACAAGTCCAAGCTGAAGAAGACTGAAACCCAGGAGAAGAACACACTGCCAACCAAAGAAAGTATGTGCTCTACCTAATGACCTTGATCCTGAACATTTAGTTGCTGTTAATATTTGGAGCTAATGTTGCAAACTTTTCCTTCTCTTGCAGCCATCGAACAGGAGAAGTCTGACAAATGAAGAGCGGTCCTTCTGTGCACTGTACATTCCACAAGCCTTGCCTTTTTTTTTTTTTCAACCTATTCCAACATGTACTCAAAGTTGAGGTACTTACTAATTGACAAAACGAGGACTGTAAAAATCACCACACCCCTCACTCGCTTTGATGCCCCACCCCCACCCCCTGTACAGTAAGAGTGCGGCCTGATGTCAGCGTGGGTTCCTGGTCATCTGTTGCTGTGGAAGCATCTCCAGTGTGGTGTCTTTAAGAGCAGACGTGTCATGAAACAGCCGAGGGACTTGCACGTTGATTTGTAACCCTACTCTGACCACTTGTGAATGTCCACATGGCAAGCAGTGTGTTTTGTATCAAAATCTGGAATGCACAAGTTTGTTAAATATGCAAAATAAAAAATGTAAACTGATGTGAATATGTCCTTGTGTGGTTTTACACTATGGATTTTTTTTTTTTTTATACTACCCATCCTGGGCTATGGCGCCAAAACACACCAAGCAGTGGCAATGTCATGGAGAGATAGGCCATTTAATTTTGCGGCAAAGTGCAGCCAAACTAAAGTTGCATAGTTCTTCCTGCCTGAAACACGTGTACACATTTCCTGGCTGCAGAAAACTAATCAGTGTGGTGAGCTGCACTTTTTATAGCTGCCTGGTGTGTTTTCAACCACTTTTGAGTCACAAACTGATAATGAATTTGTCTTTTAATCTCAGCTAGCTGCGACAGCATGGGAGCACTTTGTAGGCGTTGGATCTGTCTTTAGTGCCAGCACAGTGAAGTTACCAACTGACCTAAAAAGCACTGACACTCTGCTGCTAATGCATGAACAGCTCACTCCATTTTTTTTTTTTTCAAACTGCACTCCCACAGCTAAGGCAGTGGAATATTTGATTTAAAATGGCATGTATCCTGAAAGAATTTTAAGCTCTGGTCTCAGGTGCTTGTGCACGTAAGGGTTNCTGCTGCTAATGCATGAACAGCTCACTCCATTTTTTTTTTTCAAACTGCACTCCCACAGCTAAGGCAGTGGAATATTTGATTTAAAAAGGCATGTATCCTGAAAGAATTTTAAGCTCTGGTCTCAGGTGCTTGTGCACGTAAGGGTTAAGAGAGAAAATCCAGGCTTCAGAACAGAAGATGTACCAACTGTAATTCCCTATGTAAGGTAAAATTCTTTCAGAACAACTAACATTTTCATTACATACAAAGTTATGCTTTTGTAGCTACTGTCTTTCCCATCCTGGAATGACTGATCAAATCTTAGGGCTGCTTCACGAAGCTTCTATTTTGATTCCAGAGGCAAACCTATCCTTGCAACATGCTTAGGGAAAATATCAAAATTCGTAAAGGTTTCGCCACCCACCCTTACCTTAAAAGGACCACCCTTGCAGTCCTGTCTAAACCTGTATGGTGCACGCAAAAGTTCCTTCCCTGCAGCTGCACAACCAAGCCTGAGCGGGACTACTTCCTCCCACTCTGCCTCCAGCTGTAGCCACAGCAGCTGTGAGAATCTCCCCTGCCCGACTAGGCAAGTCGCATCTCGTCAAATGAGCCTAAGGTGTTGGATTTGGGATTAGTGTTGTGTCTCAATTTCACAGTTTGACTATGTTGCAGTAATAGATCAACAGCTGCCGAATTCAGAATTGCTTTAAATTAAATGTTGGGAATAACACAGCATAAAGTTATGGTAGGTTATGTTAGAAAAAATGCATTACAGTGAGGTTTACCTGTCTGCTGACAATTGTGTGTCCCCTATTGCCCTATGCTGTAATCACAGACGACATGTACACACTGATCCTGAGCTACGTTGAGGCTGACTGTTGAAAGCACTGTAGCTTTAGCTGCTGGGTGATCGGACAGATGTTTTGAGTACATGAGTTCAGCCTCTGCTTTTTGATGTGAAGTTTATATTAAAAAATACAGACGAGAAAAAGTTGAGTAAATGTAAAAAAAAAAAAAAAAAAAAAAAGGATTTTTAATACTAGATTAAAACAAATGTGCCCACTGTGATCATAACATACTGCAGTGTGGAGTGAGAAACACTTAGTGAGTGCCTCAGCCCTTGGTGACCTCACTGAATGTGTAAACCACTGCAGTGACGAGGCTGCACTGTTTGGAGGCTGTCACCGAAAAAAAGTATAATTAACCATCTATTTACAGAAGACGGGGGAAAAAAAGAGAACCTGTTCTACCTCATTCTGCTGCACAGGGACACAGCTGTATTTCACGAGGGGGGTGAGATTACGTAACACTAATGTCTATAGACTATAACAGCTGTGCTGTAACAACAACAATAGGCTCTGCCGAGGGATTGGCACAAATTCATCCTCTTTCCCGTAAGGTCGCGCTTCCAAGGTCATTTTTATTATGGGAAAAAGGTCATGGTAGTTTTTTTTCGCTTTGCCCTTTTAAGAAGCAGCAAAAGGCCACACAATTTATTTATACTCTTACACACATCTGTGATGCCAGCGTCGCCCCCCTCCCCCCTCAAGTCCTCTCCCATTCTTATGTGCAGTTTTGCCACACAACAGCTCCTCAGTGTCCTATAACAATGTGTGCTTTGGGGAAAACAGTAGCCAATAATACACATTACAAGACACTGCTATCTCCTGTTACACTCTGTCCACGCTTTGTTAAACTGATAAATGATAGAATTATATAGCCTTAGGATGATTTAATGTGACAACATTGCTACGTAAATGCAGCTAAAGGGTTCAGCGTCATTTGCCCATGGACACTACAAGGGAAGACATGTTGGAAAAATCAAACGTGATCCCAGAGCATAAATATGTACATGTGCTGTATTGAGTAACCCTGTTTTTACTGATGCTGCTTATGTAGGTCTCCTCCGTCAAGACCTGATAACTGTCCGTGAAAAAGGGATGCAAATGACAGTGAAATGACACTAAGGGCTGACTGTGGTGAACTTGGCTTGAGGCACCAAGAGGCCATCTGCCAGTGTTGTGACGGGCACCCTCTGGACCGGCTGTGGCGCGGACTGACTGCAGCCCATTACCAAGAACACAGATGCCTCTGAGACTGCCTATGGCTACATGCGTAATGTGCTTTGAGACTGAAACAGCACTGGGAATGCTGCTCCCCAAGGGGCTTTATACTGTATATCAACAACCACGCTGTAGTGTTATTTTTGCCTGAGTGGCTGAGAAATAACTTAATTGATTTGTAGTGTGACATGCAGGATGGTAAAGCGTAAAAACAAATGTACTATTAAGTGCAGCTATATTTCAGGATCCTACATCACAATGTATCTTAATGGCTGTAAAACATAGTATAAGGAAGGTTTGATGGTAAACCACTTTACCACTTCACCTCATGTTTTGGTCGGACATTTATGAAAGACTGTTGCTATGTTTCAAATTAGACGTACTGCACTGCATGTGACTGATGTTAATCTGTACAGTCTGGGTTGAATACAGTGTTTTAATTTTCTATTTTTGTGTGTGACGCAGCTGGGTCTGTTTCGAGAAGTATTCAAACAATCCTTTAAAGTTATAAGAAATGAGTCAGAATGTGAGAAGAAAGGATGGTCAAGTCCTTCTCACATTTAAAGACATTTTCACAAGTTTGGTTACTGGAAATTTGGCGTGAGGCTCTGCTTTAAACTGAGCTGCAATCAGTATCTAATTTTTAAAACAAATACGATATCAATTTAGTGATCAATAATCCAACAGTATTCATGCAAAGTGAAAACACTGATCCATATTGCCTTTATTTTGATATTTCCATGGCACATCTGTGTTACCATTCCCGTCCAAGCACACCTCCCTCCGAAACTTTCAGTGCTAGCGGCCTAGTGAGAAAAAGACAATAAGAATATTTACTGATATCATCTCATATTGATCACAGGTCCCTGAGGCCATGTCCACACGGAGACGAGATTAGGTGTATCCGCAAAGGTTTTTTTTTTTATCGTATAGACCTTTCGTAAACACGGCACCAGCGTTTTAGGAGCCCAAATACGCCAACTTTTGAAAAAATCTGAAGACACCACCTTCACATTTCTGTATTTACAACACAGTATGCCTCTTTTCTGAAGCGATGACGCCATAATCCCACCTCTCCCTTAACCCGCATGCGCTAGGCGTAAACGCGCCACAACAACAATGGCTGACTACGCAGTGGTTGTGTTTGTGCTAGTTTTGTAATCAAGCGTGACCCTAAGAAGCAGCTCTACCTCGTCGTCAGTCCATACAAAGTGGGCTCCTCTGGCATTTGTATTTTCCGCCATCTTCTTCTTCGTGTTTATTTACATCGCACGAGTTTTATGCGCATGCTCAATTTCTTATTCTCTGTTTTTGGTGTACTTTGTGGCAGCATTGCAGCGCCACTTACAGGCCTTGCAAATATACTACAGCGTTTTCAGTGGTTTCATGTTTACGTACACATATCTTGAGACGATTCCGTGTTTATGGAAAACTTTTAAAAAACGAAATCGGCTCCGTCTTTGTGTGGATATGACCTGAGTTAAACCAAACTGAAATCGCATCAGACTTTGTGATATCAGCATATATTGTGTCATTGGTGGCGCAGTGGTTAGCATTGTCGCCTCACAGCAAGAGGGTTCCTGGAGTCCCTGTGTGGAGTTTGAATGTTCTCCCTGGGTACTCCGGCTTCCTCCCACAGTCCAAAGACATGCAGGGTGGGTTAACTGGTGACTCTAAAGTGACTGTAGGTGTGAATGTGAGTGTGAATGGTTGTCTGTCTCTACGTGTTGGACCTTCAATAGTCTGGCGATCTGTCCAGGGTGTACTCTGCCTCTCACCCAATGTTAGCTGAGAGAGGCTCCAGGCCCCCTGCGACCCCAACAGGATAAGCGGTTACGGAAAATGAATGAATGAATGTTCAAAGATGCGATACAATTTTCTATCATGATTAAACTTGTAATTTACAACCCACAAAGACACCTCTTGATATTAGCATAGACCGTATAAAATAGCTACTGTGATGTCACCCATTGGTTTGCGGCCTGCTGGACTGAAGCCCTGAGTTCGGCATTTTAGCCATCTTGTTTTTTGGAGCATTCGGGCATTTTAACATGGGGGTCTATGAGGATTGACTGGCTTCTGGAGCCAGCCTCAAGTGGCTGTTCGAGGAACTGCAGTTTTAGCCACTTGAGCGTTGACTTCATTTTTTTAGCCCCGGAGGTTGACGCTTAGATAACAGCAGCAAATTCCCTCACATTGTCTTTTTTTTTTTTTAACAGGAAATGCTTTAGGGGCAAAAACAATGCTTGTTCCTACATGTTATTGTTTTCACATGCAGGAAGACGTGACAGGATCTCACAGCTGCAGCACAATGAAACTCGTCTCTGTGTCTCTGCTCCTTCCTTATGTTCAGCCTAAAACCTGCATGCCCAGTCCATCTTTCTTGCGCTCTGTTTCCATGGTAGCAGACAGGAGATTTTAGCTTTCCACACGTTTACACATGATCAGAGAGACTGCAGTGTTGTTCAGAGGTCTAAATTCATTCGATTAAGTGAGCAATTGTTTACTAGGATCACTAAATCTGTGCAAGTAGTAGTGATTTCAGAGTTTGAGCCTCCGCTTCTACTACATACTGTAGAGCATTTCATGTATTTACGTCTTTTGGAAAAACATTGTGTTCTTCCATCTCTTTACACTGATCTAAAAAAAGCCCAGCAGTCCTAAGGGTTTTATCTCGATGTGTTATCAATTAAGATGGAATGTTGTTGTTGAGACATTTTCATCTATCAAAATAAAGTGTTGTAGATTTACTATTTGGAAATAGCTGTTACCTGAAGTGAAACATTCTTGACACTATCTGAGGAAAATGTCTACCTGCCCAAGCATGTTTTTATGTTTAGACACAGCTTTGCCTTTTTTCAGGAAGTATGAAGTTGAAGCTGAAGCATGCTGCACATTATAAAGGTTGAGCAATGTTTACCTTAGCCAATATGTTGTGGTCTAATGGAACACCTAATGCATTATAGTAAATAAATCACGGTCCCAGCTCGCTCGTTACAGCCGGCCAGAAGTTTATGGTTGTGTATGCCACCAGTTAAAATGGCCAAAACATTTCCTGAATTATTTAAGAGATTCTTTAAAGGTATACTCTGCAGGATTGTTGAGAACTGTTTGTACGTATGCTTGCCAGCAAAACTGAAGTTAAAAGCGGACCCCAGATTCAGTCGCATTTGGCATTCGCCTTGCCATATTTGTTTTTTTTCAGCGCTGTGTCTCTTGGATGCCTGCTGCTTACGGTCTGGCACCTGATCACTGTGGGGGTACAAGCCCATAAATAAGGAGGAAAATAAGAAAATACAGGCAGAGGGCAGAGTCTCTGCAGAGGCATATACAAACTTCTAATGGGTAAGTGATGACTGAGAACGATTTCATCTAAATGTGTCTTTACAATGTCCTTCTAGGAAACCCTGCATAGCATATCTTTAAGAAAAAGCTTACATTGAGCACTGCTTGACTTTTTAGTTACTGTTATGTTGGTTTTTGTTGGTTTTTGTTACATTTGTGGCCATAGGGATACTTCTATTTCCAGAAAATATAAAGTAAGACTTAATATAAATAATTAAAATGTTTGTTTAAGTGTCCATTTAAGACAAATCCTAATGAAACCATATGGGTGTGTGCTGTTTTGTCACTGGCAGTAATCACAAAGGAAGAGGAACAATATTGAATGTTACAGATAATAAACTAAAACATCTTATACTGCCAAAATATATCTAAAATTATAATAAACACAGCTCAGTTATAGTAAAGATGTGTATCAATTTATATGAGGAAGCTTACTCCTTTTTAACAATTCACCGTAGGTGTGCTGAAAAGCTGAAGCTGGGACGAAAAAAATGTTCATTCATGTGTATAGGGAGGTTCAGCGTCTTTATGTTCCTATTTCAGACTGAACCCAGAAAGGGACAATTCATCTTTGTCTTCATTATCATGCCCACGGTGGGAAAAAAGCAGTGCTGCTATTGTGTGATAGGTAGACACAAAAGCTGAGGGTGTGAGCTGGCCAATCCAGCGACACACCATAATGGTTGCTATGTGTGACAAAGAAACTCCCAGAAACGTGCCTTGTGCTATACTTGAGATTTGTGGCTTGGGGGGGGGGGGGGGGGTATCCATCTATCTAGCTAAAAATCTGATCACTTAACAGAGTCACACAAATATTTATCTGTGTGCAGATTTTGATAGCAATCTGTGGAAAAGCTAAGTAGCTGTCGAAAACCGAGTACAGCTATTTGAGACCTCATCAACAGAGCAAATACAAAAGCAGAGTAAATACAAAGAGTTACCTGACCTGTTTTGTATTCTCTGAGGGCTGTTAACCTTTAGTTAGAGTTATGAACAGCAAACCCCAACTTAGTAGAGAATGCACCTTGCATTTATGGTGTCAGCTCTATAAAATTACAGGGCGAGGGTGGCAGCCACAAGGGATTGTGGGTAATTATGTGAAACACAGTACTCCCTGACGAAAGCAGAAGTAGATAAAGCAGATTGAGGAAAGACTGGATGCGCTGAAAAAATTCGGAGAACAGTTAAAAAGCATCAGGCGGATGACGTTTTACTAAATGATATAACAAGAACAGCATGACAAAATAATGTAAATTCTCCACGCAGGGACATTTAAACCCAGATATCTCCATCACAATCACAAACACCTGATCTGAAAAACAACAAGCAAACAACAAAAATAGTCTGGCAATCAGCAGTCATCTCCAGCCAAATGTGTACTGGTCACAAAAACTGCAAAACAACTGATCGTACACACCAACAGTCTTGAAAACCATGACAGTGTGTGCAAAACACAAACAAACTGAACTGAAAAAGAGGAACAAGGTGAAGTTGAAACTAGCCTGCAGGCAGTCAAGTCGTCTGGATTTTAGAAAAACCGACGCCATGAGGCCATATTCCTCGAACACAACCCCATCTATCCAAGACACCTCTGAGAATACATAAACATTACAACATTATTTATGACTTTAACTGTTTTTATCTCCCTTAAATGTGTTGTAGATGTTGCTTCAAAGCTTCCTCTACACTGCAAGGTATGCAGCTCCTGAAATAAATGTTTAAATAAATTATTCACAAGTATTAATTTCTTATTTCAGAAAAACAAGTTCTTCCTGTAAAGCGTCAGCTAGAGAATAAAAACCATACAAGGAAGTAAGAAAGGTTACAGGGTTAGTTACACAAAAGCTACCAAATTCCATGGAGGAAGAGCTTCTTTGGCTTGCTGAACTACTTTTTTTGCAATCTGGTTAGCGAGGCAGATGTGTCCTGAGTGCACTGACGGAGACGCAGTGTAGTGTGATACGATGTGACATGTGCATGCAACCTTTCAGCTGCAAGAGTCACCCTGGTGAGCTCAGTGGCTCACCAGCTGTGAGCTTGAAAACCTAAATGCCCCCTTTCAGCACCAGTGTCCTCACGTACTTACAGTATATGTTTACGAGCAGGAAGAATTCACATTGTTACGTGCTATAATTTCAGTGCTGCAAGAACAAGGTGAGGGTTAAAGCTCGTTTGGTAACAGTGATCATGTGTGACAGAGAGACAGGAAGTGAGAGGAATGAGCGTGAAGTGAGACGCCAGTTTGCATGTGTTTAAAGGAAGAGATTGTGTGGCAGTCGTCATATGATGTGAGCACTGGAGGTGAGTGTTTTAGGTCGACGGGCAAAAACAGTGGGAACAAAATGCAGAGCGTTTAATGCATTTAATTAGTCGGTTGAGCAATTTATCTGACCTCTACAGCCATCACTTGATATTGATTGATCCATCTTCAGGTACATTTGATACAGATCTATGATCAGTGCGGTGATAAATCTACAAATTGAATTATTTTAAAATTATATGCAGAAATTTCAATAGGAGCAATCCTCCTGGCTCAGATGTTGAGTAAGTGGTCCTTTCGTTTGCAATGTGGGCCACACAGCCCCATATAAACGAATGAACATGACCTCTACTGCATGGATGGATTACTGAATAGGCCTACCAGGCACAGGCCCATAGGCCCAAACTGTCAGGGGCCCCTTAGCCTTCACCTGCAATATGTCACACATATTAACAGGTACTGGCCAGGGAGAGACTCAGAATAACCACAAAGAGATGCAAAGGCATTGCAAAGAGATACACTATAACTACGAAAAAAGACAAAACAACCACAAAGGGACACAAAATGACTACAAAGATACACAAAAAGACTACAAAAAGACATAAAATGACATCAAAGAGACACAAAATATCTACAAAAAAACATAAAATGACCTCAAAGTGTCACGAAGCAACTAAATGACCTCAAAGAGACACAAAAAGACTACAGAAAGACATAAAATGACCTCAAAGAGACACAAAAAGACTACAAAAAGACATAAAATGACTTCAAAGAGACACCTCAGAGTCACAAAGCAACTACAAAGAGACATAAAATGACCTCAGAGACACAAAATATCTACAAAAAAAGAAAGAATCACAAAGCAACTACAAAAAGACATAAAATGACCTCAAAGAGACACAAAAAGACTACAAAAAGACATAAAATGACCTCAAAGTGTCACAGTGCAACTAAATGACCTTAAAGAGACACAAAAAGACTACAAAAAGACATAAAATGACCTCAAATATATACAAAAAGACTACAAAAAGACATAAAATGACTTCAGAGACACCTCAGAGTCACAAAGCAACTACAAAGAAACATAAAATGACCTCAGAGACACAAAATATCTACAAAAAAAGAAAGAATTACAAAGCAACTACAAAAAGACATAAAATGACCTCAAAGAGACACAAAAAGACTACAAAAAGACATAAAATGACCTGAAAGAGACACAAAAAGACTACAAAAAGACATAAAATGACCTCAAAGAGTCACAAAGCAACTACAAAGAGACATAAAATGACCTCAGAGACACAAAGCAACTACAAAGAGACATAAAATGACCTCAGAGACACAAGATAGCTACAAAAAAGAAAAAGAATCACAAAGCAACTACAAAGACATAAAATGACCTCAAAGAGACACGAAAAGACTACAAGATGCAAAAAATGACCTCAGAGACACAAAATATCTACAAAAAAACCATGAAATGACCTCAAAGAGTCACAACTACAAAGAGAAACAACGCAACAAAAAGATGCATAACAACTGCAAAGAGAGGCAAAACAGTAACAACAAAAAAGGCAAAACCTTCACAATGTCTGTGTGTCTTGCTCCTGTATAAGAAAGTTGGTGGGGCCCTTTGCATATTCATAATATTGCCCATTATCTCATTACCTACCCATGTCTTACAGTGACACACAGTTATTAAGAAAATAGCCATATGAATCAAGAGATGGAACCAAGATGTCTTTGTCTCCTCTGTGGTGTCTTTTTTGACCAGCCCTTAGCTTACCACATTTGTTTGTGATGGTTTACGCTTTGTCACAGTTGCAGGTCTGAAAAAAGCTGCAGGAAACTAAGTAGTTTCCTTTTGAGAACAGACTAAGTGCCACTGTCTGAACAGAGTGCAGACTGAAGTTGAGTTTGAAGCAGTGTCCAGAGTTGCAACATGTTAACTGAGACCTCTACCCTCCTGAAGAAAGGACCTCTGTAAAAGCTAACCACTTGGAAAGAAACTGTCCAGTTTTGTTTTTCACTGTCAGATATTGTCTTTGTAATCACATCAAACATTTCTGGCAGTATTTCTCATGAATGATAGGGCAGGGCGTTGATACTTCTTTGTTGTGATTGTTGTTATTGGACACAAAAAAGCAAAGCTCCACTAATGATGCTGCTCTCCAGTTAAGTCTTTTTGGCTTGTGTACATCACACCAGAGCAGGATATTGCTCTTGACAAATCCTTAAAGCTACACAATGTGTTAACTTCTCTTCCTCCCACTTATGAAATCACACTGATGTTTCTCTAACTCACAGTAAGGCTTTCCTGGCTGCTTATTACAGTGTCTGCACATGATTAGCATTTCTCTGAGATGATAGATAACACTGTTCTGGGCACTTGCAATGTGCATTTTTTAATTTTACAAGGCACTTGTAGTGTTGGTATTTGATACTGGTCCTGTACTTGGTAACTTTTTTGAAAGTATTTGCTGAAACTGTCACTACATTCACACAGCACTAAATCAAGCAGATAATCTGTGGAGAAAAAAAAAATATAATCCTCTGCCTACTCCATTGCCTCGCTGTGCTTCCAATGCCATGTTAAGAAAAAACAATCAGTCAGAGTTGAGGAGTCTCTAATGCAGCTGTCAATCACTGCTCTTGAAATGCGGTTAGACCAGGCCACCAGGAAGTGCGCCGGGCTTTGAAGCCAATTTTCATAATGGCATAACAGTATAAATACACTGTCAGGTGATGCCATATGGCCCGAAAATAGATGTTTTCGCATTGACTTACATGGCAAAAGAAACATCTGTAAATCAGTAGAGTTTTTTGTAGTGTCACAACCCCCGCAAAATGACTCGTCTCACTATCAAGATTTAATCCATTCGGTCCAACAACAATTTGAAAGTCTAAAAGAGCCGCCAAATTGACCTTTCGCTAAGCCCCGCCCCTTTGTGACGGTCTGACAAGCTAAGCATGGAGTAACACTGTAACTAACTGCGCTCCCTGAAGAAATATTACCATATTTTTGGAACAATGAAACAGTGATTCCAGAGAGAAGCAGACAGAGGGGTCTACAGTCTGTGTTTGAAGGATATATCCAGGATGTCAAACTGACTCAGCAGCAACAACAGGTTAAAAAGACAAAGATAGTTAGAAGCTAAAGCCGAACTATAGGCTACAGATTACAGTGTAAAAGTGAACCACCACATCACTGCTCATCGCCACAGAGGACAATGAATATAAAGGGAAACTTTGCTGGTATTGAACCAGCTGTGTGGCATCGCAGTGTGTTCAGATGAACGGTTTTTGGCTTCGCCCCCGTGCCACTGCCAGCACCCGTACCTCCGCGTTGGACGGGCAAGGATCCACAGGGGAAGTCAAACAACATTCATCTGCACACAATGCGATGACACACAGCTGGTTCAATATCAGCAAAGTGTCCCTGCTTCCCTTCACTGGTTCCTGTACAGCAGGGTCGGTCTTTTTTCCACTGTTATAATCATTAAAGAGCAAAAGCAGCATGTGTATACATTCAGTAGGCTGGCTAGCTAACCCTACACTTTTCAGGGTTTGATTTTGGTTTTTGGAACAGGGAAGAAATGTATATCTTTTTCCAACCTCTCCAGGCAACGAGTATCATTAATACACAACATGCCCCAGGCACAACATTTAGCTCCAAATCCACAAAACCAGCCTGAAAACGAAGGAAATCTGAAACGACTGCATTAGAGTCAATGGAGCACAGCTGTGTTGTTGTCGGACGCTGGTCTGAGCCGGCCCAATGCTATGTTAAGATTGGCCAGTCTGCATGCAGGTGTGGGACTTAGCAAAGGGTCATTTAAATCATTCATTAATTCATTAAAGGGAAGAAATAGGCAATGCAGTAACATAATCTTGATTCATATTTCATCAGCACGGCCTAGTTTGTCAGTTTGACTTAAGGTCACGAGCAGTGATTGATATACTGACAGCGTTGTTAGAGAGTCCTCGGCTCTGATGTCTTATTGCTGACTGCGCCATAGTTAGATTCTAGTGAATGCCTTTCAAAGCAGTATGAAGAGGAGGAGGGACACGATTTTTTTTACAGACTGTAACTTTACAATAGCAAAAACCCCCGATTATTATCACTCCTCAGTGCAGCAATGTTATCGTGCCCTGAGAGTTAATCTCCTTCACATGGTCTCACCTTGTGCTATTTACACTGCCGCTGTATGTTACAGGAGGTTGTTTGTGAATTTGTCTGAAGACAGCTTCAAAGGTGTGTAACAGGATGTGGTTTGAGAGCTGCAGTGCTGCATTGTTGAAACAAAACTCCACTGTGCTGGTGGATTTACAGCATATTTGTAATTCTTGTTTGTAAGCAAGTCAGGAGGGGATGAGGAACTTCATCATTTTACACATAAATTAACTAATGTATTTTGCTAACCTTAGGCGTAGGTAAATAAGGAGGTGCATGTAGAAACTTAGTTGCTTGAAATTATGTCATCAGGATGTTAACGTGCATGCCAATATTTTCACTGCTTCTGAGGAACATTTTGTGCAAATTTCACAATGTACAGAGCAGCATGATGTATGTGTCAGTAAAAGCTGCACATGTTTGAGAGCTGTGAAACCTTGGTGCAGGAATCTATTTGTATATCTTCAGAAATGCTCATAAATTCTATTTTATGTAACATCTATGCAACTGTGAGACGAGCATGTGTTTAGCTTGTTTGGGTTTCATTGTCAAAGCATGTGCAGTGACTGAATGAAATATTTTCAATGTTTGTTTGCTTTTGAGTCTTTTACTACGATGCACCAGGGTCCAGGGTGGGGTTAACTGAGAGTCGATCTTCTGACAGACACACACTAAACCTGGTGGAGGATTCAGACAGCTTGTTGAGAACTGTCTGAGGAATGTGCTTAGCTATCAGTGTTTTAATACCCCAGGTCAGATACAGCATGTCTCGACTGGATGTGCAAAATAATTGCCAAATGAAGGGATTTACAAATTGGTAAATAGTATCATTACAGCACACAATATCCTATTACATCTAATGAGTCTAAAATGCTTGGTGTGAAACAATGTGAATAAAAGTATGGTATTCAGAGCTGGTCTGAGAATGGTTTGATCTCCTAGTATTTAATGTGGAAAGCATGTGGAGATGTGTGTGTTTATATGTGTGTAGGCCTACAGCTCAAACTGGGTCCGTGGAAGCCGTCAAGACAAAGCCTGGCTCAGAGTTTTAAAACTGTAACTTCCTACTTCTGCTATTTGACATTTTCTCTCTTCCTTTTGTGGCAGGCTGTTTCCACTTCATGCTGTGCACTGCTGCAGAGGAACCTGTAGGTGTTCGTAAGCCTCATTCCTGTCTGTACAGGTCTCAAACATTAAGCAAAGATGAAGCAAGCCGAATGTGCATGTTAGGTTACATAATTGTTCGGGAGTGAATCATACCTACACACGGTATGTATGCATGTAAACACCAAAACATACACACAGTCCACTTATATCTAACGGTTTAATAATATATTGTAGACAACCCCAAACAGTTAATTACTGCAGTTTAAAATGCCATGCTTGCAGAGACTTGTTTTTTATCCCTGTATTTTGTGCATCCCTGCAGCAATAGATGCAAAGCTCACTTAAACTGGAAACAGGAAATGAAATCTGGTTGTTTTCATTGTGCTGATGCGCCACGCAAGACTGTAATAACAGCACAGCCATTTTGAAATATATTGTCAGGAGCTTATAATCCCTAAAACAGTGCAGGGCACATTAAAACTCTTGTGCACACACATGGTCGGAGTTAAAAGTGATACTGCAGCATGTCTTATCCTGTTAGGCATGCAGTTTACACAATCGCTGCACTAAAGTGAGGTGGGTTCTCCTCTTCTGGTACATAGTTGTGTAATTATACCCAGCACGGACCTGCACAGTTCAAAACAGCTTTAAACTTTGACCTTTGGGGTCTCGCCACATTAAAACGTTAAATGGTAAATTAAGGTCACAGCAGACATCAAAGAACAGAGCAACCTGTAGCTACAGCATAGATCAGTATCACTGTGACAAGAGGCACAGGAACATGTTACTTTAATTGTAGCTTTGATAATAACAGCATGGGAAAAGTATGGTTTGTATTACACCTGGAAAATATACACAAGCTGAGAAGATCCCGAGAACTAATTGAGCAAATCATGGCTTTAACCACAAAAGCAGAATACAGAGAACATAACGTGTAAAGCAGGGCGGAGTGTTATTGATAAAAACAGGGAAAAGATTAGGACTTTAAATACTGTTAAGTTGTGTCAATTGTTTAGGAACGTTTTTAAGCTCAACCTCATTTCAAAAGGAGGTTAATGAAAGAGGCTGTGTGAAGGGGATACAGATTTAGATGTAGTCATCTGACAGGAAGTGCAAAGGGGAAGTCCCCCATTAGCTAACCACAGATTTGAAGAAACGCAAGTCAAAAATCTCACTGCAAGATCTGTGGATCTACAGTAAATGTGGTGATGCTTAATGGCGTGTCAGGTTTAGTCAGGATCCTCTGAGGGGCATGAATCAGAGGAGAACATTGTGTTGACTTGTTTAGATTATCGGGAACTCAGCATTAATGCAGCAGACAAAGGCTGGTCTCCTCCTCTTATACAGGCAGACTGTGGTCCAACTCCAGCACAGCCACTGGTGTAATGTTACTTCTGTGAAGCTATATCATCAGCTCTGCAGTGTCTGCAGAGTGGCCGGCGTACAGTAAGAGCTTTGTTTGAGACTGTGACAGATTTAATGGGCCACTGTAACGTCTCTGACCAGGCGAACCCTTTAATAAATAATGGCAAGCTACACATCAACCCTCTTGAGATGTCTGGTGCTTCCACCCTCACAGCATGGTACAACTGCTGCATTATTAATGAGAGGGGAGTGGGAGGTGTCCAGCTGAGGCCAGAGCATGCGTTCAGCCCGTCACGCCCGTCATGTTGAGGAACTAAAGTGTCTGTGTGATCTTGCAGACGGCCTGAATCCCCTGTGGTCCGTCTCTCTGGTGGCACTGGGTTCAGCAGCAGGCTGTCGTTGTGTAATCTGTCACAGATGTTCCAGGAGAAGAACCTGGACCTATAAGATCTACTTATTGTATATGACAGGTGGTCTCTGTTGAGTCAGATAAAGGACAAAGCCACACAATTACAGCTACAAGTACAAAACTGAAACTTCGAAATATCTGAGGTTCTTTTGGACCCTAGAAGTTGCCCTCTATATAGGTATTCTTTCTGTCCTTAGCCACAATGTGGCACTTGAGCCAAGTGGCAACCTCAGGGGCTCACAAATAAGTCAATATGGAAGTGCCAAAATCTGCAGTTCCTCAAACAGCCGCTTTAAGCTGGTTCCAAAAGCAGGTCAATCCCCATAGACACCTATGTTAAAATGCCTGATGGCAGCAATTAATATGTAAACAGCCAGGTACAAAATCCAGTTTGCTCTCTTTAGCTAATTTGTCTATTCCTGAAAGCTTTACAAGAGATGAATTTTTATATGACTCAGTGGTTTGCATTTTATTAAGGCTTAAAGCTATGCATAATAACGGTGCGGCCACTTCAAGTGACAGGTGGCCGCTCTCCAATGACAAGTCATTACGACAGCGACAACGTTGGTTAGCTAAATTAACCATGGTGGGACCCCAAGTGTAGGTGCAACTGCCGCTATTTTAGTGGGTTTTTAGTTCGTGAACGTTAATTGTAACATTTTGGTCAATTGAATCATTTTATTTTGGTACTAAAAGACCTTCTATGGAATCAGATGTCCAGTTTTTCCAGTATGTACATTCTGTTTTGATGGCTTTAAACCTGTTTTTTGGTAGCGACAATTAGCATTAGCATTACCAGAATTAAGCACAGTTGCAAATGCACCGTGCTAACCAAGCTAGCAGCTAGAAGAAGGGTTATCTCCACCGTCTCGTCCAAATATGATCACTTCTGGCTCAAAAAATCCAAGATGGCAACGGCCAAAATGCCAAACTGGGAGTCCACAAACCAATGGGGGATGTAATATTAGCAACATCCATTATTTTATACAGTTGATGACTTGAACACATGATTTGATGTGTTTCCTTTCCACTTTTATACACAGAAGCATTAAGTCTTATTATTTACAATCACTTGTTTCATTCTCTGTCCTCACAAACTTCCAAATCTAACATGAGACAGATGGGCATGCAGGATACTCCAGTCAGAGTCATACACACCCAGTAAAAAAGATTTCCCAAGGTCACATCTATCATTGCAGCGGGAAGTCACGGCTCCCTCCCTGCACTGTTGCAGAGATCTTCATGGAGTAATACACAATTGATCAGGTTTTGGCGGTTTTTAGGAAGACCAGATTGCAACATAACAGGAAATGTCTTATTCAGAGACTGATGCTTTGAAGCCAGATCATCATTTTCTTGTCTGATAGTTAACCAACTTTAAATGAAATGCACAAATGATGGTTGCACATAGCCTCGCTGAATGTGACTATTATATAAACTTTAGTCAAATCCAGATAGCAGTGTTTGATGTATCTGAACACATCACCTCAAATAGTGTACCACAATATCTTTGATAAGCAGTGGCCCATTTTCACATGTGCTCACTGCAGTGCATTCATTGCTCATGTCATCTCCCACTCAGGGCAGGATGTGGTTGTGTACACACATCACTTTCAAAATAACTACTCAACAGTCTTGTCTCTCCTTTTATAGTAAAAGCCTTGCTCAATAGTGCCAGGGGCCACAGCGAAGGACTCTGAGTAGATGTGTGACCAACATAAGGGCCATTGACGCCCTTAAAAGAAAATTATCTTGCATGGGGGGTAGCTGATGTTACTGGAGTCTGCTAATCCCAGTTTCATCTGCATTATCAAATTATAACTTGATCGACCTATGTCTGCAAGCTTGGAGTTGATTTAAGTGAGAGGAGAGTACTGGCCTGAGTGAATGCCAGGAAGTGGGGAGGTACATTTCCTGAGGGTTAGCAATGCCTCAACTAAGTGCTGTGCTACTTCCAGACAGTTTTACAACATAAAGACACAAAGAAAACACAAATTTCAAGTCAAGTCAACACATGAAAAAGGGCCATGTGTAGGTCAAGACAAGATCTAACAACACACTTTAAACTAACCCTTTACTAACAGCAAAGTAGGCCGCTGACCCATCAGTAACCACTTCTCCTTATAATGTGCCTCAACCTGAGCTCTCTTTCAGGATATGATGCAGCTTATTTCAGTCAACACAAAGTATACACAGACAGACGGGGACCTCTGGCGATGCAGAAGATTCAAAGCTCATAATAATTCAGCACCGCTGGTAAAATTCTACTCTCAAACAGCTGAGATTTCTGTTCAGGTCTGTGCAGAACACAATAAACCACATATCAATCACACTCAATGAAGTGGTATGCATAACCTGTGGAGAACTAAAACAAATGTGCAATCCAAGTGATAGAACAGTTGGGTCTTATCATAATGAGAATGAAACTCCAATTATATGTAACTTAAAGGCATAGTATTTTGCAACACATGGTCCTTTGTCTGCCTCTTTGCTCTTTATGTGTTGGCAAGTGTTGAACTACGTCCCCCCCTCCTGGCAGAAAATGCAATTGAAGAAAAATAAAGAAACTCCCATCTCTGTGGTCCTTTAGGGGGAGATTACTTACACTAGACATAAAGTAACCTCTAAATTTAGATTACAAAAATATGAAATGGTAAACAATATGTACTTGTAATGTTTAAACGTAACTTTTTAAATATTAGCACTGAGAGCACAGCTACATTTGCCAGGCCATGCTTTTGTGAAACTCATTTACATCTCACAACAACACAATGCTTCATAACTACCACAAATTAAACAGTCTTTTTCCCCCAGCCATTTAAACATCTACACACACCTCAGCCGAGATTATTTTTAAAGGTCATACTTGCTAACTGAAAAGCCACTAAGCTGCACAGAAATCCAGTTTGATGAAAGTTGGAGCCAGAGTCTAAAGTCCATGCCTTTCTCCTGGACAGAAGATGGTGCTGTTGTCATGAGCATAAGAGCGTCATCAGGTTCACCAGACACCTAGCACAGAGCCCACACTGGCGCCGACACAGAAGTATCAAGACAGCAGCTCTAATGTATAGTACGCATGACCCACATGCTTGAGATGTCAGTCATGCAGAGTCAGGTTGCAGACGAGAAACAGAAATTGTGTGGGTTATTCTGCAGCACAGGAGCTCTTCCTAGGGTTGCCAGAGGTGGTAAAGACATAAGGCAGGATAAAAAATGAGGATAGAAAGAACTACATATGATGCTTTAAAGCTGCTGCTGTGAATAATGTCATGGATGATCTCATTCTTGTTTAATTTAAGAACACAGGCCAATAACTGAAGCTGTGCAGAAAACAACACAGCAAGCCATTGTTTGTAATAATACAGCTTTTCTTCCTTTCCTAGATTATCATTCTATCACATTCCATGATGTTAGCTGTAAGCCAAAAATCAACCCTCTATTTGCTATAGAGGAATTCAGATTATTGCCACTCCCACGTCATTCATTGGAGAAGAACATAACTTGCGTAAACCTGTCTCTTCAAAAAAATATAATACAACTTTTAAAAAGTTGTTGCCATGTCTACTGAAACTTTGTGACCAACTAAGCTCACCAAAAGTAGTATGGTAACACCTAAGTAAGTAAAACTACCTACATGAAGTTACAGAAACATTGTAATGGCAACTGAACTACACAGTTATAGGGACAGTTCAGCCCCAAATAAAAAATACATATTTTGCCTCTTACTTCTAGTGCTATTTATCAATCTAGATTTTTTTGGTGTAAGTAACCAAGTGTTGGAGATATCGGACATAGAGATGTCTGCCTTCTCTCCAATATAATGGAACTTGATAGCATTCAGCTTATATGTGTATGAAAAACTCAACAGCAATGTCGCTTTCCAGAAAACATGACCCGAGTGCTCAAGATAATACACAGACCTTGTTTATTTATTTATTTGTTTATTCATTTATTTAACAGGGTCAGTGCACAGATACTTAGCTGCACCAGAGTTAGCTATAAGCTAATTTTCATCCGAAGTCCCTGGGCAGGGAACAGAGAATAAATTCTCTGCTAAAAGACACTATTATATAAAAAACATAAGTACAAAATAGAACATATTCATGACACAACGGCTTCAGCAAGACAACACAACATCAAGTCATTGCAACAATAACAACAACAACAATAAAACTACAACATTAAGATATAACAAGATTTCATAGTGTTGGATCAAGTGTTTGAGTTCATGTGTGATGGGTACATACCTATACCAAGAAATTTTTCATGAGGAACTATTTTCTTTGTACCAAACTACACCTCCTGACTGTATCACAGCACAGAAGGAAATATGCATCTACTCATGGACGAAAGCCTTGTGTTCGCGACAGTACAAGATGTAAACATTAATGATGTCCCACTCGGCTGAGCTGCAATGTTAGCTAGCTCAGTGGTGCTAGGTGAGCCAGCAGTAGATGCACACTTCCTTCTGCGTGGTGATACGGTTGGTGGGTGTAGTGGAGTAGACAGAAAATAGTTCCTAAAAGAAACGTCTAACAACAAGGTCTGTGGATTCTCTGGGGTCGTGATCTCTGGAAAGAGACACTGCTGGTGAGTTTTTCAAATGGCGCATTGAGCACCAATTGTATTCCAGAGAGGGCAGACATCTCTACAGCTGATATCTCCAACACTCAAGCCAAAACTATATAGGTGTATAAAGAGCACTACAGGTAATATATATAATAATATAATATGTATTTTTGATTTTGGGGTGAACTGCCCCTTTAAACTATGGTGAATGAAAGACTTTGGTTAAGGTTCAGGTTACTGGGGTTTGTCCAAATATTTGCTCCCTTATTAACGGATATTACATACTTTCTGCCAACACCACCACACAGCGCTGCATATTTGTGGCAACCACTGCCTGCTCCCCAGCAACCACACTTCCTCCACCTCCCAAGCGTCCTCCTGGATTAGCATTTAGGAATTGCTGCATGTGGATACTGTAATATGAGTTGAGGTTCATCTTAATTGTCGTTGTGAACCCCTTGCTTTTTTAAGGAGTGTTTCTGAGCTGCAGAATCCATGCCACACTGATTTGTTTTGGACAATCACAAGAGCGGAGTCACGCCAAACTCAAATGTGTATTATTTTTGCAATAAATGGATGCAATAATGGGAGTGTCCAGAATGAATTTGTTTAGACCACACACTGTCCAAACAAAACGAGATATATAACCAACAATTAACAGGGTAAAACATTTCTGCTTCCTAACATGAGTGCTAAATGTCGGGCAAAATAATCACAGACTTGTATTGTTGAACTCAACTACAGTGTTTAACTGCTGACCTCCTTCTCAACTGAAGCTGTTTCCACTGCAGTTTTCATCATATTGAACCCCTTTGGACAATGTGGCGGTGGGCAGACATGCAGTGTGTAAATTACTTAAGTGAAAAAAGATTGCTTCTGTCATGGGAGAAGCATTCCAACAACAACAACAACGAACGTAAACTAACGCAGAAACTTCACCTGTCCATTTCTAAGGGTACAGAGGATCAGGACCAGATGTCGGAGCAGACTTTGAAAGGGTGAAAACTCATTAAACATTTTTATGGCTGGACTCAGAATTAGCATGTGTGAGAGAGCAACGCTTTATGTGCTACCTGGGAGTAAGACATCAAAGAACGCTGCAGCTGCTAATGACAGGCCTATGCATGCCTGAGTTCCACAATTAGCTGATACAGCTAATCATCCCCTCCAAAACTACAGCAGATCATTAAACAAAAACTGCATGAAAAGCTCAAGTTATCCCAGACAAAAAAAACAAGACCAACAAGTTCAACATTTGTACAACAGTATGATTTTTCCTCGTGGTGATCCACAGGAAGAGTTTCGTTTGGTCTTGTATAGAATTTCAGTGAGCAGAGGAGCACCCCTAAACCCAATCCCCACCCCCATTATTAACCCACTCCTACCTCCAAAAGTCACAACCTATCCCTCACAGTGCAGTGTCATTTCACAGAGTGTCAACCCACCTCTGGAATTTCAGAGAGGAAGAAGAGGAAGCAAATTATGGGACGCAGAGTAGAGCCGCAGCATTGAAGAGAGTGAGAGAGACAGAGATTTTTTTCCCCCCTGGAGGAGACTTTGACTTTGTGCTCTGGAAATCCAGCGTGCCTTGTGTGAAGCCTCGACTAAGACCTGTTCCCTGTCTAAGCATTTTAATGAGCGTGAGCCCTCAGGAGGAATAGTCGGAACTCACAGAAACCAAAGTCAGCCCCGTGGGAAGCAAAGCTCTCTAGCTGCTCACGGTCACAGACATGCAGCCATTCACCTTGGTCGGTGCTCTTTTCCTCGTGCTCCACATCTCCTCTGGTAGTGCAGAAGCCCATAGGTAAGTCAATGAGCCACAGCAACAGAGTGTTTGATGTTGTAATGTGTGTTTCTACGCTGAGACCTGCAGCAGGTGTAAATTTTAGATTTCTGTTTATTATTACATTTATATCCACCAATAAAAAACCAAAAGTACCACTAACAGCATTGCTAATATACAATTTAGCCCACTTCCTGTAGCCAAAAAAAAGGAATTACAACCATTTTAACTGCCAGTTCCTCCACATGCTTTGACTTTAGTGGAGCTTAAGGAGTAACACGAACCCCCCTATTTGACACTGAATTATGTTCTTTAAATCTTTACAGGGAAAACTGTTGTTTTGATGGTATGTACACACTGCTGCCCCTGCCAGCAGACGACTATGACAGCTATGATAGTGTGTCAGCTAAATGCGGCACAGCAACTGTTAATAACTGAAGAGCACCTGTCACACTTGGGAGCCCCTCTCCTGGGGGCTATTCTGGTGGATTTCTATCAAGTCTCAGATTGCCCCAGTCCCACTGGAGCCGAGGCTGCTTATAGGATGCTACTACCCCTGCGACATGTAAACATCTGGGAAATTAGAGTTTGGCATGGAGCCCATTTTTTCAAAATTGATTCACCTTGTTACCATGGTCTAAGGTCTAAAAATATAAATTAACATAAATGACTGTACCAAATACAAAAACTAGAGTGCTAAAACTCAAACTTGTGATGTCACCAAGTATAAAGTCTGGAGCTGCTTTATAGACAATGAATTGCGAAAGATTTTATAGATTAAACTGAGAGCACCCCAGGGAATCTTCTGAGTATTTTTACATTTTTCTGTCTCAAACACTACAATAGAATGAAGCTCATTTGGGTGTAAAAAAACAAAACAAACATTCTGTGGCTCCACAAATTCAGGCTCCCATTCATCGTCTGTGGAGCAGCTCCAGACTTTATACCCTACGACATCACAAGTTTGAGACTTACTTCTCTGGCTTCTGGATTTAAGAGAGAGTGGCTCATGTTCACGAACATTTATCGACCTTTTCTAGGCCATAGAAATGTTCCCCTTGAAGAGTAGAGATAATAAAGCTCAAAGCTTTCAAGTCAGAATTGGATGTGTGAGATTCTGATATGAATTCACTTAAGTTTGAATGGCATCCTAACACCTTAATTTAATTTACAGGTTAAAAATACACCCATGGAATATAATCTATACATCCTGTAGGTTATTTTGAAAGCAGCGCTGACTCGCTGACTGAAACTGAGAGTAACTTTACAGTAGATTCTCATCTGACTCCAGAAATTGGAGACATGTATGAAGATCAAGGTACCCTACAAAAGGAGGACATATGTTTGCTCATAAGGTATCAGTGTGCAATGCAGGAAGTGTCTGATTAGTGTGCTTTTATCTATGTGTAGCCTACATCCTGTCAGCTGGCTGTTGCTCCACAGGGAGCCCACTTTTATCACTAAGCAAGACTGCGAGAGGACACTTTATTTAGGTTGTTTGTTTTTTCACACAACTAACATAGGGACCAAAATGAAAGGAAGAGGATGGCTGGAATCTACAATTTGGAGAGCTTAGTGAGACTGTGGATGTGTTGGGATCATTTTTCAATGTTAATATATTTGAATTTGTGATATGCCATCAGTCATATGTCATTTAAATAATGTTACTATGACAAGATTTTGCTTTAAGGCCGAATTTGCTATCTGACGTTCCATGCATTAACCATGGGAGGCTATAAATTTTGCTGAGACAGTGAAATTACACATGTTACTGTACCTTCTGCTCCTCTCGTTCTACAAAGGCCCTACCGACAAGTCCTTACTGGAAACCAACCAGGTGTATGTCGCTATGGCAGGAGGCTGGAGTGTTGCTATGGCTGGAAGAAAAACAGTAAAGGACAGTGTGAGGGTAAGGGCAGTCCAGATTGATTATGAATGATACGTTTCATACATATATTTCTCATTTAATAACCTGCGACAGGTTACACATAATGCTTTTTTAATGAGTTAATTATATATAGTATCAAATTTACTAGTGTCCTAACAATTGTTATTCTTTTCATGAAAGATACAGTCCTAACTCAGAAAATGTGGAGGAAATGACAGTCTAGATTGAAAAACCTCACCTGCATAATAGAGCTGTGTGGTTTTACTATGATCCATTATTCTCAAACCACTGATATTTCTGGCGGTATTCTCTTCATGTTAAATGTTTTACCAGCTCAGTGTGACCACGGCTGCAAGCACGGAGAGTGTGTTGGCCCCAACAAATGCAAGTGTTTTCCAGGATACACCGGAAAGACATGTAACCAAGGTGGGCAGTTGGGGTCTGGAATATATGGGTCAAACTGGGTACAGGAAAATCAAATTTCCAGCTGATGACTGGTTTTAGTAGCTAATTTTAGGTATGTTTTACTGTAAGCAAATCTTGGTCTCTTGTGTTTCAATAAAAAAGCATTTTTGGGGTTTAAGAAAAGAGGGTGTTGTGGGTAAAAAAAAATGTATGTGACTCTTGTTTCTAGATCTGAATGAGTGTGGCCTGAAACCTCGACCCTGTGAGCATCGCTGCATGAACACCTACGGAAGTTACAAGTGCTACTGTCTCAATGGTTACACCTTAATGCCTGATGGATCTTGTGCAAGTGAGTCCCATCGTTCTACTATCCATACACACACTAAGTGGAAACACACACAAAAATATCAAAGTTGCCAAGTTTGACTTTTTGTCAATGTGTGTTTTTTTGTGTCTGTGTTCATGCATGTAGATTCCAGGACATGCTCTATTGCTCACTGTCAGTACGGCTGTGAGGAAGTTCAGGGGGAGATTCGCTGCCTCTGCCCATCTGCAGGGCTGCAACTGGGGCAAGATGGGAGGACTTGTGTAGGTGAGCAATCACACACACTCGATTACAAACACGAGGTAGGTCAAAAACCTATGTCCAATATAATGCATAACTAGAGAAAGGCCTAAGCAAGATGTAAGGAGAGTGAAAAATCAGTGGGAGCAATAGCCCTTATCTAAATAATGAATACTGACTCAAAAAAAAAAAAGTATTGACTTTGGCTTGTGTCTGTCTTATGGATTGGGAGTTTTTTCACAGTGGAACAATTCTGTACAGTTTCTATTATGTGGCTTTTGCATGCTTGGCTTGTATATCAGATGGATGCAATTAAGTTATATTTCTTCCCACAAAACTGCTTGAGCTGTGACAGAGCCAGTCTGGCATACTGATCACACAGGGGGAGTAATATAATAGTTCTGGAGCATTAAACTTCAGGATTACCATGGATTCGACACACTCCAAAATAGAGGTACAGCAGAAGTATGCTTTCACCCTGAAAATGTAGCAGAAAGTACATGTTTTCCAGATGTAATGCACTAAAACAGACAAATAATGGACCCTCAAGAGACACAAGCATGTCTACTGTATCCACCATGAAAATTTAAAGTAGTTTCTAACCATTTAAAGTACAAATTTAAACCTCAGCTAAACTAGAGCCAACGGCACCTTCCCTACTTCTGCTGTCCTTGCTTGAACCGCACCAATATTTAAACTTAGGATTCATTCTGATCTCAACTATACACCTGTGAAGTTTTGTGACTCTATCTTGCACGGTTGTGACATTACTGCGTCGACAAAATCCGTCCACAGACAGACAGACGGACTGACATATAAATAAACTCCTGGCAAACAGGCTCTGTGGTAGAACCACCAAAATAGGCGTCACCTGGACTATATTTCACCCTGATGACACACAGATTCACAAGGTGAAAACAGTACTATCTGTCATGGCTGGTAATCAGTTCATTAAATAATCGTCTCTACAGCAATAGGTGACGTTCAAAAGCATCCCTAATGTGGGTGTTACCATTAGCTTAAAAATCTTCTTGTACACATATCCTCCTGTGTTAAGTAGTTCACTGCATCCACAACATCAATAGCTCAGTTACCCACTCAGTGGAAGCACTACTTCCAGCCTGGCCAGGCGCCACTTCAAACATAAATTAGCAGTGATGCTAATGGGAAGCCAGTGAGGGATCATGTTTATGATCACTGGGATGGAGTGATGTACTTAGTACATCAATGATGGGGAAACTTCCTGCTGGCAGATAAAGAGGAGCAGCTGATGACTCCATGTGAATCAGAGAATCACAGTTATCCGTGGAAATTGTAAGCAGGAAGTGTCAAGGAACATAATGTGATGTGTTGTTTAAAAGTGACGAGATATTTAAAATTTCTAGTTACCAAGAATGAAGGTTTTGTGCTTGAACTTGATGAATATAATATCAAAGTTCCTTCATAATCCCCCCTCTGTTGTCTCCCTTCAGATATTGATGAATGCGTAACTGGGAAGAACCTCTGCCCGTACAACCGACAATGTGTAAACACCTTCGGCAGCTACTTGTGCAAGTGCCAAGACGGCTACGACCTGAAATATGTTGAAGGCAAATATGACTGTGTAGGTAAGGTATACAAGTTTATTACACCGCAACATTTGCAATCAATTCTGCTCCTAAAGGTACAAATAGGCTTCTTCCAATTCCAGACAGTGATGAGTGCGCAGCCGGCACCCACAAGTGCAGCCACCACGCTGTCTGTGTGAACACTCAAGGATCCTACAAGTGCAGGTGCAAGTCTGGCTTCAGAGGCAATGGCTTTGAATGCTCTGGTGAGATCCATGAACAGCGACAAAGAATCGTGACTAATGAGTTTTAGCGATGACTTTTGATATGTAATAACACTTATCACATCAAGCCATTCACAATAGATTTAAGGAACTCTAGTCGCAAGCCTTTCCCAGATGAGAGTAGTCAGATAGGTCAAGAGCAGTTTTACATCCACATATTTCATTTGGACTCCATAAACATCAGCAAACAACAGTCCTGCCAAGGCTAGCTTCCTGCTTTCAGACTCCACTCCTCTTTGCAGATGTTAGAAAGACAGATCCACAGATTGAAAACACACCTGTGTAAATATGACATTGTACAGTAGCCAGCCCTCTGAAGAGAAAGGAGAAAGACAGGTTGTGCTGTACCCTTCAAACCAGCATGTGTAGATGAAACAGGTGAAGCTTCATGTAGCCAAATGACATAAAAAGAATAGGCTAGGGGTTTCAGCACGAGTGAAAGATGCCTTTATTTTTTATAGTCAAGCCGTTTTATCAGAGGTCGTGGGATGGAGACAAAGGCAGTGCAGATGATTTCCTCAATGGTGAGACTGTGTGGATTCCAAGACTCTGCTTCCGTTGTTCACTCCCTGCACTGCAACCCCATTCATTCCCTCCTCTTGCCTCCTACTTTTAAGAACACCTCTCCAAACTCTCTCTCTTGCTCATGGCTGGAAATGTTGTATGTCCTCCACATGCACAGCTTGATATGAGACCTGGAATCCCCAGCATGACCCTTCGTATACAGAACTTGTGTGATAAAATGCTTGTGCACTTGAAACTCTGTCATGTGCAATGAATGCCACTGTCATGCATCACCTGCATGGAGTAGGACAAGAGCAGCAGCTGCAAAATACATGACAGCAAACACATCTGCATCCTGGTAAACTGCTGTCTTTCCCATTCATGATTGCGGTTCCACATGTCTGATCTGATTCCCCTTCCTGCCCACAGCCATCCCAGACTCTCAAGTGAGGACCAGGATTCTGGGAGGTACGCTGGGCAACGAGGACATCAAAAACGTTATCCCTGAACCGGTCGTGACACCGCCTCCTAAGCTCCGCGAGCAGCCTTTTGACTATGATGGAGAGGTCTATGTTGGCCCCCAGACTGAGCAGGGACAGGAGGACGCATTTCCTGAGGAAGAAGAGGAGGAGGAGGAAGAGGAGGAAGAGGAAGACAACCAGCTCAATCCAAGAGGAGATGTTTTCAGTAAGTTCCCTTTCGTTTGGCTCCTTTGCAGCAATTCTGGGTGGTCCACAATGCATTAACCATACACAGACTACACAAACACAGTTTCTACAAAGGCTTTGTTCTTGTGTCCACACAGCATCTGAATACAATTATCAATTTTTCAATAAATAGCAATAGTCAGGTCCAAACCTTCAAGCCTCGACCCCAGGCTGTATAATTCTTCTTGGAAGGTTTGATGTTACTAATAATGGAAAAACATATTTGTTGACTCTTTTTGGTGAACAACATGCTAAGACACATTGAATCTGATTAGTCCAAGATGTCCCACTTATTTCCACAAAGAACCACAAGACTTGTCACTGTCATGTCCTTCAGCATTGTAAAAATAGTCACCAACTCTAAGATCATGTTAACTTTAGGGGGGCTGTTCCGTATCACATTTTTTACACAATCAAATCCATTATTGTCAATATAGATGTTTTTATAGGCGCGATGGCTGTGCCCTGACACCTCGTCCAACTGGATGCAATGCGAACAAGCAAGAAAATCCTATTATTTCAGTGTTTCCCAATGAGGTTGTCCTAGCCTGCTCTGCAACGTGTCGCTTGTGTGCAAAAACACCCGCACTGGCTCTGTTTTGGTGAAGCTTCGCACACCTCCAACCTATTTTCATAGCATTATTGGAGGATTCATTTCCCTAGGCTTGCTCAGGGCTCGATAGGCCCCCTGAATGTTGTTGTCGCTTGTAGTATATCTGCACTCCATCCACTACAGTTTGCTCACTCACTGTATGTTAGGAAGAGGTGAAATATAAACAATGTTCAACTTTGGGAATGCAGCAACGCACGCCACATGTTATGTGACAAGGAACAATCAATCACGGCCTGCAAATTTCTTTACTTTCTTCCCTATATATCAGTTTATGACAGGCACGTTCAAAGTCTGGCCCAGGGGCCAATCGTGGCCTGCTGACTGATTTAAAGAGCTTGTGGCTTGTTGTTCAAAATACACGATGTGCGGCCCACCATACAATATTGGTTAATCAAGCGAGATCACTTTGCATTTTTTCCATTCAACTTATAGGACTGTCATATAGTGTGTAGACATGCACTGAGTAGAAACTGCACAGGCGGAACTAATGTATTTTCATAAAGATGCGATAAACAAGCAAACCAATGGTTACCTAATAGCAGACATTTTCTGCCTGATAGCAGTCATAGCCAGAGCAAACAAATGTAAAGTTGAACGCGAGGGCCGTCGTTTTCAAGAGTCCATATGATAACCCATATGATGCAAGAAGCAGCTGGCCCCCAGGTATTTTCACATTATCGAATCTGGCCCCCATTCAAAAATGACTGGACACCCCTGGTCTAATGTAACTATGGAGAAGTTGATCATTTAGTGCAGGGCCACCCAGAGCTGTACAATCTGTTAATATTGTTCGGACAATATTTAATACAAACCTAAAAACGAAGCCTTGAAGATCAGCTACGAACTCAGGAATTCTGATAAGTTATGGTCACTCAGCAACGTCAGGTGCAACCCGCCTCCTACTCTTGAAAGTTTGCACGAAATTAGTAACCAGTGGTATAAGATGCGTTGTGTGTCTCGGCTCTAAACTGACACATTTAAACTCTGTCATGATATCAAACCACTGGCTACAACAAATAAAAACTATCAAGATCACAAGAACCCAGCAATATATAATAAAGACGTTATCTGAACCAGTTTAATTGATTCCAAGACATAGCAGCGTCTAGCATGTCATTCATGCCTGAGTTGTGTGTATATATGCACAACCTGGCAACATATCCAGACACTTTCATCAGATAAAGAGAGAAGTGTGGGCAGTGTGGTCGTGCAGCGGTATGGTATTCACCTCAATGAGAAACCCCATACATGAGGTTACCTTTCACCACTAATCTTGATCTTCATGGAAACACCCAAGCCTGTGTAAGAACTCAGATAGCAAGAGGAGACAGGCCCCGAGACATCCATCACCTCCAGGGAGGAATTTTACTCTGTCGGCATGTGAGAGCCCAGGGATACAACTCATCCTGCTTCCCATCTCCTGGGAGGAGGGTGAGGAAGGGAGGGAGGTTACTAAGCCTCCAAGCCTTTTATTATGTTTTCCCCAAAACAGCTGTTGTGCAAACAGACTTGACTCCTAGTTGGAAAGTCTGTCATCAGCACTTTAGACCTCTCTAACACTAGCCCACTCTGGCTGAGCAGGTTCAGTAACCCCAGCTGTCACTCTTCTGACTCTCTAAGGCTGCTTACCATGGGGGTGGTTTTCTGCAAGAGCTTTAAAATACTTGGGGGGGCTGTATACCAAAGTTGTAGTTACATCTCAAGACATGAGTGACAGCAGGGCAGGTCTACACCTGTTGGTTAAAAGGCTCTTTCCGACTTTTGTTTCAGCGGGGAAAATCTCTCTGCTGCATAATTTTGGAATGTTCTTTATTCATCACATATTTTTAAAGGAATTCGTAGACAAAAGGTTCTGTCATTTTTATGAGGCGGAAATTTAAGGGGCAGATTTAATGAGATTTTGTAAGAGTGTAATTGTGATACAGCTGTGACTGCTTTTACTCATTTACTGATGATCACATTTAGCTGGAATTTAACATACTGGGTTGCCAATTTATTAGGTACACCTTGCTAAAAAGAATGCAGGCCTGCAATAAATCTTAGCTTCAGTTAAAAGTAAACAGTATAACCTTTCCGAAAGTAGGATTTATTGCAGGATTGTTGTATGCAATAAGCTAGGTGCACCTAATAAATTGGAAGTGGGTGTATATTTCGCTGAAGATTCATAAATTCACACTGATTTGTCTCTTTTAATCTCTAAACACAGTATCGGAGGACTTTGAATCAGTGTTCGGCCCAGCCACAGAAGTCAAAGAAATCGAAATTACACCAGTTCAGGAAGGTAATCAAATATCTGTTTATGTGCCATATTGTTATACAGTGACTGTTTATGTGACTATTTGCTAATGTGCTCCTGTTGTTTCACCTTCTAGAGTTTATCATGGATTGCAACTTTGATCAGGGAGCATGTGAGTGGGTCCAAGACAAGGCTGATGACATGGACTGGAGCGTAGCCTACCATAATGGTAACATATGCATGAATATGTTATGTTTTGTTTGTGTTTTACAGGTTATATAAGATTATTTTAGGTTTGTGCATTCACATGCATTCAGTAATAAGTGCTACAAACTCCTCCAGATGCCGAGTACTACATGGCCATGAGTGGGCTTCTAGGGGAGCCGGACGATATCGCCAAGCTGAAGTTGCTTCTCAGTGACCGCGCCCAGCAGGGCAGCTTCTGCCTCACCTTCGACTACCGTGTGGTGGGCCAAAATGTGGGAACGGTCAGGGTGCTGCTGGATAACAATGCTTACCCAGTCTGGGAGCAGAGCCGAAGCAGAAACCAGGAGTGGCAGACAGAGCTCCTCACTGTGGCCTGGAAAGAGGAGGCACCAGAATCTGTGAGTCATCTGATAGCTTTTTAAGACATATTACTGATGAATGATTGTCAAACTAGAGCTGTAACTGCTAACAATAATATCACAAAAGGAGGTTGAACAAGACAATGTTGTATTTCATTTGGTTCGCAGTATGTTTGAAATGTTTGAAGATGCAACGGTACCCTTAAATGTCTTTCAGATCATCTTTGAAGCTCAGCATGGGAAAGATATCGGAGGAGAGATCGGGCTGGACAATGTTGTGCTGACCTCAGGGCCCTGTCAAGACGATGTCAGTCCATTCGTTTAAGAAGAATCATCACCCAGGGTTTACAATTGAAAATCTGCTCTAACTGATACATGTGAAATATTCCTGTTTCCTTTCCGCATGGTCTGGAGTTTCTCAGTGTTTCCTCATGGCTTAGCCACAATACATCCACATAAAGATACAAAAGCATGGTCTCAGTGGAAGATTATGTGTTATCAGTGAATGCATGTTTACTTCTATCTTTATTTTCAAAATGGTCTCTCAGCGTACAGATAACTCAGATCTCAGGAATAGGTGGAAATGCAAACTTTGTGTGTAAGTTAGATGTAACAGTATTGTGCTTAGTCATTTGTTGTGTATGTGATTGCTGAAGTTAACTGAAAAATAATCTACCACATGTAATGTGAATTCTTAGGGTGAATTATATCTGACATTCAATCTTAGATGAATAACCTTTTTGAAGGCTGGTTAGTTTAAATGATAACAGTGCATAATAGAACTGCTGTAAATTTTGCTTTCATGTTATGTTGTACTATTACATTAAATCTGTTTTTTCTAACTCTGTCTACTGATCTTTTTTTACACCTGGATACATAATCTTGTAGGCTGTAGGCCTCTAAAACCAGATCATCACCTAGACTTACCTGATACTGAAGTGAATGTATGATATCAGGACAAAATCTATGGTAATATGCTAAAGAATGGGGGTGATTTTAGGAGATTCGGTCTGCTGACTGAAGAAATGTCACCACAAATGTAAATTTATGGATGCCAGGGCTGGTTTTATACCACAGAAAATTGATTTGTGGCAGTCTCTGACAACCAAGGACTCAGCTGGTGAGAGGATTACAGGACATGTTTGGCTGGCATCCTGTTTGTGGTCAATAATGTTGCTGTCTAAAAGCTTGTGTAGGCTCTAAGTAGTAGTGTGATTACAGTTTTGGTCTATTTGTGCTTTTCTTTATTATTATTTGCTGCTATTATCTTTCAGAAAAACATATTTTACCCTTTGCTACATTAGCATTAGGATGCAGTTTGCTCTTTATTGCTTCAGTATAAATAATGGATATTCAACCAACAAAAATTAGGGTAATACAACAAGGAGACTCTGCATAAAGGCCACATTTACTTTGGTTTGTTAACCTAATGTTAACATTAGTTATGTACATATTGTTGCTAACGTTGTAGATTACTTTTACCTTCAGTGGACACAGATATGGTTACAGTGCATGGATATATGGTGCAACAAGTGTGCTAGCTAACGTTAGCTCGTTGATATATTAATGTTAACGTGCTGCATCCAGCTTTTTTTAGGGCGAGGTCTGATGGGTTTTGTCTGTCTGCAACTGGGATGCTGGGGGATAAAAGCTAACTAAGCTAAATGTCGCTCTCTGCTGGCTAAACATAGCTAATACAAAGAAGTTAAAGATGTGTTACCAATGGAGGGATACTGGAGCTAAACTGTTAGCTAACGTCAGTTTATTGTCATATCCTTGTTTTAGAAGTACCTAAATGTTGGCTGACATATTAAGTTAGAAAGATATAATGTGTTTTCTGGGAAATTATATTTTAATTAGAAGTTGAAAGGGCCTAAAACCTTACCTCGGCGCTCGTTGGTTGTTTGACAGACAAGATCACATGATCCGTGGCTGCCCATGTATCGTTAGCCTGTTAGCAGCTAGCCGCGTTAGCACGGAGCCTCAGGGGTTCACCCACCAGGAAACAACAGCGCGACCTGACGTTAGCTCGAGCCACGCCAAGGCGAGGAGCTGTCAAACATATGCATTAATAATATTTTAGTTATTTCCTGTTTTGTTTCTCGCTGAGTCAGCTGCTCTCTGGTCCAAACTATAAGGTACGTTACTAGCAACACTGCCTGGAAGTAAACCTCAGCTAACGAATGCTATCTATTGCATTTACCTAACTCCAGCTGTGTTCCCTTGTTTTCTTTTTGTGTTAGCCTAGCTAAGCTAACACGTAGCTGCCCACAGTTATGTTCTACTAGCATGTAGCAGCTAATAGTTTAATCATGTGTATGTTATATGTCACAAGCTAAATCGTTAGCTATAGCTTGTTGGAGTGCTCACAGTGTTTTGAACGTTTGGTAGCAGATCATGCTTTATTGCAAAGGGGCTTCTTAGCTAGAATTGCTGTCTTCTGCCGTCTGTTAATGAGGAAACTGCTGTGTTACAGCTGGTTGAACGTTACCTGTATGGCTGCTCACATCAACATTAAACATATGAGCATGTGACCAAGGAGCAAGGGCTACAGCACATGATCTGGACAAGTGGAGGAGGCCAAAATCAATCGGGTGAGGCAAAAAACATGTACTAAAAAGTGTGCTTCTGCAGTATTATGTGTTGTATGTAATACTTTATTTCAAAATGATATTATAGTGTTGCACAAGTAGTGAAAATCTCTATTTTTGCATCTCTCCAATAGGTTAAGTATTGCAAAGTGGTTGATCAGGATTAAAAAGCCATGACCACAAAGACATCCCTGCTTAAAGTCATCCTACTGGGTGATGGTGGTGTTGGAAAAAGCTCCATCATGAATCGTTATGTCACCAACAAGTTTGATGCACACCTTTTCCACACCATCGGCGTGGAGTTCCTCAACAAGGAGCTGGAGGTAGATGGCCACCAAGTTACCCTACAGATCTGGGACACTGCTGGCCAGGAGCGCTTCCGCAGCCTGAGGACTCCTTTCTATCGTGGCTCTGACTGCTGCCTGCTCACCTTCAGCGTAGATGACAACCAGAGTTTCCTCAACTTGGGCAACTGGAAGAAGGAGTTCATCTACTATGCAGACGTCAAGGAGCCAGAGAAGTTTCCATTCGTCGTCTTGGGCAACAAAGTGGACGTGACAGAAAGGCAGGTGTCTTCTGAGGAGGCTCAGCAGTGGTGCCAGGAGAGTGGCGACTACCCCTATTATGAGACCAGTGCAAAGGATGCCACCAATGTAGCGGTGGCCTTTGAGGAGGCAGTGCGTAGAGTGTTGGCTCTGGATGAAAGAACGGACCACCTCATCCCCACAGACACAGTCAAGCTCCACAGAAAGCCACGCTCTGCTGCCACTTGCTGTTCATAACACCCAGGAGCTATGACTAACATTAATTTGCTGGTATGCCTGTTATGTGATGAGGCTGTAGGTTTACAATGCTGTAGTAACATCTTATTTAAACAAATTATGCTACTGGCTTTATGATTTATTTTACTGTTGGAGGATGGATACTACTACTAGTTGGACTTCTGTTGAAAGAAAAAAAGGGGAAACACTAAATTCATCCCAGTCTAATTACAAATAAACAGGAAGTCACTGAATCATTCACTCAGCTCCACCACAGCTCAAAGGTCGGACTTTGGAGGGGTAGCAGAAAAGATGCCGCATTTTGTGTTGGCCCAAGACTGCCTGTGGGGAACTAAAAATCTGTCTTGAAGGAACAGAAGCAATGTATTTGAATAGTTTCACTTCCCTCTCAAGTGGCTAAATGTTCCACTCTGTCATTAAGGAAATTATAATTTGACTCTTAAAATGTGTTCTACCTTGGGAGTGTGAGCATAATAGTGTTTCTGAACCTCACCCCTAAATGTAGTAATACAGAGAGAGTGATGGCCTATATATTTGTTCAGAAAATAACTGCATAATTAATTTAAACAGCCCAATAACCCTATTTCTGAGAATTATAAAGTAGCTAAGGCACTACAATGTGTAACTAACAAATCAAGGCTTGTCGTGATTATTGCACCTTTAGGTCTTTTTGTGCACATTCTGCTTAGTGAGTAGATTTTGTGCTGGAAGCACTGAGGGGCACGATCCCCCACAGAATAAATATTAAAGCAAAGTTAACATGCATGGCTTATGGTGTATTTAAGTTCCTGGAAACTTTTGTATTTTGTAAACCGTTTTTACCTTAAAAATCACCAAATCAATATTGCCATGAGGAAAGTTTAATGAAATAGCAGTTATGATTGAGTAAACTGTTTTTCCTCATTGTTGGGTGTATTGTTTTAAATAATGATCTTTGAAGCACTCTGTTAACATTTTTTTATACTTGCAGTTGAAATGCCTTCCCCATAGCTTAATATTTAAAACGGTGACAACTAATTTACCTTTGTTTTTCATTCTCATATTCAAAGCTGTACTACTGGTATGCCAAATGATAAATAAACCCCAAGAATTGTCTCTTAACGCATATTTTCTTACCTGAAAACTCTGATAAGTTGGTTTATTGTCCCAAGGTTTGATTCTGCTGCGCTTTCTAACCACTGTATTGTAATGCCTACATGCCTACAAAATCGGCAACACAAAGTACCTATGTCAAGGCACAAGATTGTCTGTTCTTCATTATTGTTAAGCACTCTTGTGATAAGTTAACTCGACTAACTTCATGCCTTAAAGTCTTACGCCGACAGTTGGCATACAGTTGCCTCACAGCTCATCCCATGCACAAAATCAAAAAACAGACATAACTTTAGAAGCTCTATCAGACAAGAAATGTTTTATAGAAAAATGTGTTGAATCAGTTTACATTTGTGAAACAGAAAAAGAGGACAACAACATCAAACGTGTGTTAGATATACATACACAATAAAAGAAAGACATCAAATGTGTGTGTTAGGTATATACTATATACACAACAAATAGACAAGATGCATAAAAAATCTTGCACATGTGATGTGACTAACTCAGGAGATGCTTCTTTCCAAGAAACTGAACTTTCCTCTCAAAAGCTGTCGAGCGGATTGGTGCATTGATTTCATAGAATGGATTCATTGCGAACTGGAAGACAGAATAAACACAATTAAATCAAACACTGACAGGAAAAAAAAAAAAATAGCAAACAAATGTGACCTCATGCAGTTATTCTAATCATATGAAAGACAACTCACCTTAATGTATAAATCATACACATCATTAAAAAAGTTTTTGATCCCATCTTCTTGTCGCACATCATGCAGCATGATGAATCTTATATGTATGGCAAACAATTAAAGAAAATAAAGCTGTGCCAATGAATTCCACAAATATTACTGCACAGAGTGACACTGCACAACAATATGACTGACCTCTGAGAAGGCAAATAACGTACTGCAAACTAACTTTTAAAATAATGGCAGCAGGGCTTCAGCTAACAAATATTTTTATTATCAATCTGATGACTCTTATTTTCTTTTAATTGTGTAATCTATAAAATGGCAGAAAAATTGAATATATCCATCATAATTTCCCAGAGCCTAAGGTAATATCTTTAAATTGCTTGTTTTGTTCAACCCACACTCAAAGATATTCAATTTGCAATTATGTAAAATTAAGAAAAGCAGCAAATCTTTGTTTTTAGGAAGCTGGATTGAGAGATTTTAAGGTAGTTTTGCTTGATTAATGACTAAACAATAATAGATTATCAAAACTGCTGATGAGTTTTCTGTTGGATAATCAACTACTTGTTATCTTGCATTATTAAAATGAGCTATTAAACACGATAAATTAGCCATGTAGGTTATTTTAGTCTGTCCCTTCTGTCAGGAAACTACAACATGACAGCATTTTAAACATTTTTTGATTGTGGTTACCATCATTAATAAATTATGTATGGTATTATGTGAGGGGATAAAAAGGTTAGACTCAAATGGAACAGAAAGGATATGTCCTGCAGTGACGAAGGCAGACACGAACCACTCGTTGAACTTGTCCACAGTTTTCAAATACATATTGTTGGACAGCCACATGTTTTCGTCCACCAAATCCAGGGCTGCGTGTGCAATGAACTGGTTAAGGTGACGATGGTCATCCTGTGGTCAATGACACAAGTCTTACCAAATATCAGAGGGTAACAGACATGACAGACAGTTTAATGTGTCTTTATCTAGGCTGATGAATAACATTTCCTTACTATTGTTATTGCCTTAAAACGATGCACTGATTTGCTGGTGTTATTAATAAAACCATGTTACCTTTGCTTCAGCCTTCCCAGCTGGCAAGAACTCCATCTCGAACACTGGGTTGTCCTGATGACCAACCATGACAAAATAAAAACTTCCAGACATCGTGTCCCCTTCTTCTCAGCAACGTCAAACTGTCCTGAAAACATTTTAGACCAAACGAAAGAGATTAAACGATTTAGTCTTACCAAATATCAGTGTCACTATCACTCAGATGATTGGGAACCCCTTAGCTAGCAAGCTAATGTTAACCGCAGCGCTCCACAGACGCTTAGCGTCGTTAAAGCATTTAAGTTATTCCTGTGAAACTAAAGTAAACATATTACGTGTTGAAATATCGTATAAATACAACGTACACACGATAAGAAAAGCTTTTTACTTTGATACAAGCGACTTTTGTTTACCTGTCAGTTTGCTTCCTGGAGAGGAGCGAGAGCAGTCGCGGGAAGATGACGACATGATAAAGCACCCAAATATAAATCTGTTATCTGCTGTAAAACGGTTTAGCGACAGCGGTTTGTTGCTCAGCTTCATATAAATAAATATAATATTAAACATGTGGTAAAAAATGTTTAATAATAATAAATAAATTGCTGTTTTTGTGATTGTTACGTCATAACTGTGGGTCCGGAACGAAAGTTTCCGTTGACGGATTTAAATACTGGAGGCACACCTCCTCTACATGGACGCCGAGACGCTTTCTGGTCGTCAGGCTGGTAACTATATAAATTATTCTCCTTTTGAGATGCCTATTGATTCAGGTGTTCAGAAGGGAAAGTGAATACAATCAAACACCAGGTAGGAAGACTTTAAAAGTTGTTGAACACGGAGGTTTTGACCTCTTGCTAGCCGTGTCAGCTTTAACGTTACCCTGTTGTTGTGTACTTGGGTTTCGTCTGTCAGGTGCTGCAAAACGACACTCGACAGTCATGTCCTCGGCCAAGGAAGATACGTTATCCCCAGATGAGCTGCGAAAAAGACTCTACCAAACTTTTAAAAATAAAGGAGTGCTTGATACACTCAAAGTAAGTCATGCTAATATAGTTGCTGTTGGCTCTCCTAGCCCAACAGTAACGTTACTAACCATCGCTTTGGAAAGTGTTTGGTCTTCATCCCTCTGGTTTTCTGATCTGACTCAGACGCAGCTGCGGAATCAGCTCATCCAGGAGTTAAAACACCCACCTTTGACAGGAGGAGAGCCAGTCCCCAGACCAGTACCTGTGAAATCTGAACCCCTTTTGGTCTCAGCTTGTAACAGCTTGGTAGCTGATCACCTCCGCACCTCAGGATATGAGTACACCCTCTCTGTGTTCTACCCTGAAAGTGGCCTGTGCAAAGACAAGGTGAGCAGGAGCATGTGTCTGATTTTTTTATAGTTAATAGTGTAAAGAATATCAGTGCAGATGAAGAGTTTGATGTCCATTTTGGCAGGTTTTCACAACAGGAGATCTTCTTCAGCTTCTTAAAATCAACCCTGAATCATCACTTCACAGATCCCTGGTAATTAATAATATGATTTAGCATAAAGAATATTGTTCTTGAGATACAAAATAAATCATGTTAGTAACAGCAGTGTTATGTTTCTTATCTTTACAGTCTTCAAACAAAGATAACAGAGGTAAAGGTATGTGCAGCATTCTATACCTTTTAATAAAACTTCCTCTACCTGTTATAAACATATTTTATCTTTGTCCTGCAGGTTTTCTCATCAGCCTCCTAACACAGCTAACACACCATTATACTCACAGCCTTTGCCATGATGCTGACACTCAGACAACCAGCATGGCCAGTTATGGAGAGTCTCTTGGTATGTTGAAATAAAGTGTCAAACTGTACTCACACATGCATTTCAGTGCACAATTTTTAATGTTTTCTTTCTTCCATACACAGTTGAGAAGATGAAAATGATTGATAAGGAATATGAGAGCATCAGTCACAGTGGGGACAAGTGGTTTCCGTTCCAATCAAAATTGGCTGCATATAGAAAAGAAGTTGAAGCACAGATGCAAGCAGAAACGAACACAAAGGTACGAGTACTTTTCTACAAATTGAATGAATCAGAACCTATATCAGCAGGTATGAAGCACAGCTGCATACTTTAATCTGCACTTAACAACTTTTTAAAAGGTATAAATGCTGTATGATTGGCTAATATGTGATCGTGTGGCTTTCCTGCTGGCCTTAACATTGTGTCTTTTGTTTTTCAAGATGCAACATTTTAAAGACGTTGAAATTGCCAAGGTGAGGATGGAAGAAAAAGCTAAATTTAATAAAGAATATGATAAGCTGAAGCAAGAGCTGGAGAGGACTTATGAGATGAAGGCAAAGGCGTTGATGGACCGGGAGAAAAATGCCATTGAACGGTTGCAAAAACAACAAGAGGTAGATTTCTTTCCCTGGAGATAAACCTTAGTATTCATTGGCATCATTTCCACTTGTTTAAATCTAAGACAGCATAACTGAAGCTGTGATTTGTATTTCTCGTTTTTTAGATTGAAGAAAAAAATGTGTACATCCAGAGACAGTCAGTCCTGAAAGAAATCGAAACAGTGCGGAACAGAGAGAATGAGCTGAGGATGAGAACAGAAGCTTTTGAAAAGTAAGTTGTTTTTTATTTTACTACTCATGTTCGTAAAGGGATGCTATGTTCTTGCATTGTGACCTGTGGCTCATAGAGAATGTCACTGTGTTGTTTGTATGATGATAGGACTTGTCAAATTCATGAGGAGAAGGTCAAGACCAGTGAAGAGCTGCTGCGGAGGAGAGAATTGGCAGTGAAGACTTTAGAGGACACACACGACCAAAGGCTGAAAAACGAACTTTCCAGGTATTTTCATGTTGAGGAAGGGATGTCTCATCTGCAGTGTTTGGCTCACATTGTCACACATATCTAATTTGTTACATACAGGCAGTGTCATTTGTGTTATTTCACTTTACCTCTGAAGTTTAGGTTATGCATCCCTCTCAGGGATATTGTCATTGTGTGGCCAGAGGATGTCACTGTTTTGTAGGTTTAAAATAGGAACAGCATCCTGTGTTTATGTTTGGTTTATTGCTCTGTACCTTTATTGAATAGGACACATGGATTTTAAAGATAATCGTGTTGATTTAGTGTCAGCTCTTTCGCATTGTTCTGATGTCTTTGTAAAATTAGGTATCAGCTCGAGTTGAAGGATGAATTTATCAAGAGAACAGAGAAACTAACTGAGAATGAGAACAGAAACAAAGGTGAGTATTTAATTCAGTGCAAGGTTACTGACCGGTTTGCTGTTGACCATGTTCTGGTTTGATTTTGTACTTTACATTCTTATTTCTCAGTGGAAACGGCTCGTATCCAAAAAGAGTCAGCTGTAATTAATGCCAAGTTAGAGGAGCACAGCAGAGCATGTTCAGAACTGAGACGGCTGCAGGTAAACAACACAACCCCAGGAACTTCACCCTCTTCAGTGGGCAATAGGCACAATATTTCAGTCCCACTAAATAACAAAACTTTCAGTCATTCATTTTGAAGTGATTGCTTAATAATTGTATTGCACACAGTCTAATTGATTGAGTCTCCAGCTTTATTTTGCCTGCTCTTTTCATGTCTCTTCTGTTGTCTCCCAGGCTGAGCTAGACACAGCACAGCAGCAGATTTCTCTGCTGACTCAACAGAAGGAGCTTTTGAGGGAAAGACTGGAGTCGATGAGTGACTACCCCAGCTTGAAAAGAGAGAAAGCAGAGCTGCAGGGCCAGCTGCGGCTGCTAAAGAAACAGCTGGAGGAGGCCCAAGAGGAGAACCGGCTTCTCCATGCAGGTGAGGATTAGCTTGGATTGGATTGGGGTTTTCTGTCTGTAATAATGTAGAAAATATTAATTGTATTGATTAAAAAAAATGTGGCTGGGGACTTAAATGCTAAAAAAAAATCAGTTCCCAAGAATATTTGTAGTCTTTTCTCAAGACTGAGATAAATCCAGTTCCTGTGTTGCATTCACAGTGCTTGAGTGTGGGCTCATTGTGAGCTGTGGGAGATGCAGTGTACTGTGAAGCATTCATGTTAGTCTGTCCCACTGCTTCTGGCTCAGCTGAGTCTTTCTGAATGTGTCTTGCTTGCCAATGTGGGGCCTCTGTGCTGTGTTTGTAGCTCTGCAGACAACTCTCTAAAAAAGGAACCAGTGAGGGAATAGGGATGAGAAGTGGAGTGAAGGGGAGCAGAGAGCACAGTGAGCAGAGACAGAGGGCTCCCTTTACCCATGGCAGAAAACCAAAATTTTACCTCTCTCTGAGGGGTACAGTATTCTTCCTGTGTGAGGATGTAGCAGGGGAGCAGTGGGCCTCTCTCCTCATTACTAACAGCAACATGGTGCTAAGCCCCTGTGTGCTGTACTCTCATGCTGGCATGATCCATACAGCCAAAACTGTGAACTTTGCGTTTCCCTGAGATAGCTTTGCCAATGAAACACACACTGGACTGGTAAAAAGGATGCTCTTTTAAATTATATTCTGACACAGATAACCCCTCTCTCAGATTTGAGCAAGCCGTCCAAGGAGCAGCTGGGCTTGCAGATGGAGCTGCGGAGACTGCAGAGCGCTCGCAAACTGGATGAGGAAGAGTTTGACAACCAAAAACAGGTGCTGCAGGCACAGCTCCAGAGTGAGGTCAGTCACATCACAGCCTCTCACCGAGTGTGGGAAACTATGCGGTTAGCTTTTTTTTTCACGGTGTTTTGTCTGACCTGAGGGATTTTCTTGTGTAATCTGTGTTTCCGGTGACCCATACGTATACTTTGCACAGACCTTACACTGTGTGCAAACAGTAACGTCTTGTGTGATGTCCTGTTTTCTGCAGGTGGAGCGGTGCGCTCAGCTCAAGGCTCAGTTGACGGAGTGTGAGGAGAGGTCACAGTGGATGACTAACCACATTGAGGACATTAAGATGCAGCTTCGCCAAACTCAACAAGGTACCCCATGACTGGGCATGCATGTCTACCACATCTTAGTCCGATAAGTCACTTCGAAGCATGTAGGTGTCTATATGCAGTTGTGAATATTACAACAAATTACTGTGGTTCACTTTATTTCTGCTTTTCTTAAATGGACTTCCCTTCTTGGATATTCTTATAAATAAAACATTATTCATTATTTTCAATTACTGTAATAACATTTTTAGCAGAAACAAGAAAGGAAGCCATGTTACAGTAGTTACAGTAGTAGCAACCTGATCCTACAGTAGCTGTAAATGCATGTAAAGAGATATTAGTTGTAGCAACAGCTTTAATGGTGGTTGGTCTTCTGTATTAGTGTTCAACTCTCCTCTCGTTTGCTTTTCCTTTTCTTTTCCTTTCCTTTGTTGTAATCCATGCAATGACGGCAGCTCTTGAAAATGAAGTGCTGCGTAACCCCAAGCCCTCTCTTGTCGACCGCTCTGTACTGGATCTCGGTGCTGACAAACTGGTTCCCCCAGACATCTATGTGGACAGATCTCTGATGAGGGCCAGAGTGGGTTTTGATGATGTTTGTGAAGCAGGTGGGCTTTTGCGAGAACACAAGCTGCCTAGGAGGGACTCTCCAGACCCCGACATGGAGCTTGTTGCTGCGGCCAAGGCTCGGATCCAGGAGCTGCAGGAGGAGGCAGAGACCTTGGAGGAAGCTTACAGGAACTACCAGCAGAGGGCAGTGTTCTCCACCATCTCACACATGCTCCCACCAAGACCTCTTTCCCCACCACGAGCACATCCTTTACATTACCCCGACTCCTCTCTACGAAGACAAGTCTCTCATCTTTCACACACTCATACACCCCACAGATCAAATGTCTCACACAGACCACTGTCTCCACAAACTACCAAAACCACCTCATCAGCACCCCGTGACACCAGAAACACCATACCATCTGCACAACCAAGAGTGACCTTCTTAGAGGAGCATAACCAACCTCAGGCCACAGTTTTCCCAGACCACAGTCTCCATTCATTGACTGAATCTCAGTTTCTAAAAGATGGACACCCTCAGGATGGAAGCAGCCCTCTATCCAGACGTCTGTCCTCCACGCCTCATTCATCCTCCTGGAAAAAGCTTCAAAGAGAGATTGAAGAAGGTACCTTCACAAAATGTTTTACCCAGCTTTTGGATTTAATTTTTCTCCAATGAGGTTATTGCCTAACACGAATGCTTTGCATCTGACAGAGGCAGCCGTGTCTCCGGTGGCGTTCCCGGAGCTGTCGTTTGACAGACAGCACCCCCATGCCCCCCATGACGAGGTGCCGACCCCAGGTGACTTTTCCCCTGAGCTTAGTCCACCTCGCAGTCCTCAGCTCAAGAGCACAGCACGAGACCAGTCCAGGTACCATCTGGCATCACTTTGGCAAGGACACTACAACAGTTTTCAACAGTTTTACATAGACATAGTCAACACTAATGCTCTCATTTGTTCCCCTGTTTCTGTCAGTCCACCAAAACTGCACCCTGTGTACTCCAGCTCAGAGTCCTCTCCACAACCTGAGAAGATAAGCCTTGAAGATCTCACAGGCATTTTGTCAGGTAAAACTACTGTAGAATTTAGTATTATTTAAACTATGCTATACTATGAGTCAGTTATGTTTTATTCATTATGTTAAAGCTACAGTAACATTTTAGCAAATATAACTTTTACTATATCCTGACAGTTGTACACGAGGCAGATCTGTGGAAAAAAATCATGTCTGCCTCCTCCTAGTGCTCCTAATGGCATTTGCAGGATTCATGAAAACAACCAATCAGAGCTGAGGAGTCTCTAACGCAGCTATCAGTCATTTCAGTCACTGCTTTCAAACTGCAGTCAAACTGGGCAGCGCTGATCAAATATGAATCTAGATTCTGTAACTGCATTTCCTATTTCTTAGGTCAAATGTTTTCAGAAACATATTTTAGTGTACGGTTTAGCTGTAAAATTAGAACGTTTGCTCTGGCTGGTGGGCGGTGCTTCATTTTGGCTTGACTGTTGTCAACATGGCAGCCCAGTCACAAACTGTCTCATTTTACCAGACTCTCAGGAAGTCTGCCAGGCATTAAAGTTAGTTTTTGTAGTGGCCAAACAGTTTACATTTTCTGAGTCTATCATGTGATGCCATTTGGCCCCAAAAGACATCTTGTTATAGACTTAAATGGGGAAAGAGACATCAATAATACAGTGGATACATGTTTTGAATGTCACAACTACTACAAAGTGACTTGTGATATGATCCACTCAGTCCAATAACACTTAGAGAGTAAAAAGAGCTGCATGATTTAATCATTTTATCTCCATTCAAGTTAGCAGAGCACTAAACCAGAAGTAGCCGGCTGCTTGTATACGTCTGCTTGTTTCTGGTATGCTTGCGCTATGGGCCCAATAATGCAGAAGCAGTGCCAATCATCCGGGTAATTTTGTATGCAGCAGGTGAACATTTCTGGCTCCATTGAGTAACTTTCACAGGAATGAACACTGTCTTGCCTCCTGTCCAGTTCTTTTTATACATCCTTGCATTTCACAGCTAAACAGTACACTTAAACATGTTTCTGAAAACATTTGAGGTGAGAAATAGGCAATGCAGTAACAGAATCTTGATTCATATTTGATCAGTGCTGCCCAGTTTGGCCGCTGCTCTGTCTGAAAATGACCTGTGATTGGCCAAAGTCTCCCGTCACAGGCTAGATTTTCTAAAGCCTTAAAACCGAGCCAAGCAGACCATTTGAATCGTAATATGCTCAAAGGTTTGATGGGCTTTTCGTCCAACGACGGCACTGCAGCCTTCCTCTAGTGACGTGAAACTCGGTTTAGATCTTCTTCACTTTGCAAATACAACATAGGAGTGTGATTTATAGTGTATACTGGAACGATGTTTAGTCTTGCAATTGCGCTTGACACATAAGAGCATAATTATTTTAATCAATGGGGAATGTTTCATCTGTTGGCACATAACGTACTCTTTACAGTCTGGAAGACATGGAGCAGTGATGGTAAATCCTCTGGGTGTCCATTTTCAAAAGCACAATTTCCTTAATAATATGCACACATGGAGGTTTTCCTGTTTTGCCTAAGGATAAAAATCTTGAAATCTGTATCATTGGAGACACAGCCACACATGTAGGAATACTTCATCCATTGACCATTCATCAAATTACCATTTATTAATCAGTCATGCTGTGTTACCTTGAATTTGTGGAGAAGGTTCTTGCATGCCTTTCATAAGAAACGGTGAACATACTGATTTATTAATTGATTGGGGACCTTGTTAACAGCAAAACTACACAAAAACATCTGTTCACACAATCACACACAAGTCATGCAGTATAATACAAGTCTCATTTGTCCAGTCGTATGCCTCCCAACACACATGCATTTTTGCTGAAACCTTACCATTTAAAACTACACTAAAATGCGAGAAAAATAAAGTTGCTTCACACATTTAAGTTAAGCCAGCACGACTAATTGATATACAGATGGTCAGTTTTGTGGGTGAAGTATTCCTTTAACGTATGTAATGGTTTTTTTTCTGTTTCATTAACATTAATTTAAACAAAATCCCAAGAACAAAATGGAGTATATCCGGTGTGGAGGTTTTGGATTTGAGAATGGCTTTTTTAATGAGTGTGTGACTGGCCTCCAAAGTGTCCTTTCAGTGGCCCCGCACAATGGTGAAGATGAAGGGCAGCTGATTATGTATTCTGTGCCGGTCCTCTGGCTCTTTTGCATTATGGTTGGAGCATAAAAGATCTCTTTGTGCATGTCTCCCTCCAGAGCCCGGCCACATTCCAGAGCTTCTCCTGGACACTGCCATCCCTCTCTCTGAGGAGGCCCCTGACGGCCCCGCTGTCTCCCGCCCACAGGACCTCCCAGAAGACCCGATAGACTTGCGAGGCCAGGCGGGTGAGTCGTTGGTCCCCCCCGCCATTACTGGCACATAATCTTGGTTGACCCCAAATGACGAAAATGGCCACCTTCTACTGTACATCATCAGTCTGACTGTATGAAATCTCATGTTCTGCTCATTGTGTGGCCATTTTGAGGAACATTAAACCAATTAAAGTGACTACAATTGACAATTGATTTGACTCAATCTGTATGTTTTATAGCAGTCACACAAGCCTCTGAATCTGCCAAGGAAGAAGATGAAGAGGATAAGGAGCAGAGGTGGGCAAGAGAGCGAAAGGAAAGACTAGAACAAAGGCAAAGGGAGCAAGAGGAAGCCCGAGAGAGGGAGCTGCGAGAACTTGAGAGACTTGAGAAAGAGACGGTAATGATAAACTCGCACCAAGTTCTCCTAAAGCTCCTATTTCTGATCTTTACTTATTTATGTCTACTAAGAAAAGACACCCTGATGAAATGAATATTGACAGTTTCTATATCTAACCAGCTTTCGCAAGAGATGGAGCAATCAGGACAGGAAAAAGAGGAAGAAGAAGAAACAGGAAGTGAGAAAGGAGCTGATGAAGAGCAGAAGCAAGAGGCTGATAAAGATGGGGAGGAGGCTGCAGGTGAAAATCCGTTGGAGAGATACATGAAGATGGTCCTGGAGGCGAGACAGAAGCAGAGTACACAGGTGAGTTGCATGCATATTTGTCCGAGACTCCTGTTAAACTTTGCTTAAGTTAAGTCAAACTGAATGTACTTTTTTTTAGAGCCCTGGAGGAGAAGAAGGGGGACATACAAGCCCGGAGGCCAAGAGTTTGTCTGAGGAGAAAGATAACAGGTAACTAAAAACAGTTGACTACACATATGGCTTTTAATACAAGTCAAGTTTTCTAATTCAAAAGCTGCGCTGTTACTGTAGGAAAGTTTAATAAATATATAAGCCCACATAATCCTCTTCCAAAAACATTTAATTTCTTCGGTGGTTTCTCATCTCCTGGTGGTTTTAAGGTTGTTATTTGTGCTGGAATTATGTTGTCTTAAGGATAAATTAATAGAAAAATACTATTTTTGCTTTTTTCTGTCCCTGGAGGCTTTTGCTAATTAACTCGATATTGTTTCCCCAGCGTTGCAGCGTATTCACACAAGGACGGAGATGATGATTTCTGGTGAGCTGGTTGTTCCAGAGCGCCTTCATAAACTCAAGCCTCTGTAGCCTTTTATTGGTTTAAACAAGTGTGGAGAATTTATTGTTTTATATTTTTAAATTTTGCATTTCAGTGTGTATATTTGACACCATTTGTTTGAATAAATCATATTTGATTTTTCCCAGTCCCACCAAACATGCCTTTTTTTTATCACACAAAACGGAGAAAAAAAACACAACAAAGTGAAGTTTGTTTTATTTCATTTTTTTATTTTTCATAAAAACAGTCAACGGGCCAGTTGAGTAATGTCATAAAGGGGTTTCCAGTCAGACAGGATGCTGGATTGTTGTCCTCCTGGTGATTGATAGGTAGCCTTTATTCTTTACTTTTTGGTTTGTTCAACAGGAAACACAGCACACAAAGACGGGATGTACTTTAGCCTTATGTACATCTGTCATCTTTCTCCTCTGCAAATACACACCTGTGTCTGTTACTCCTGTAGAGAACTATGCAGGTTTTGCGCTACAATATCTCACAGATACTGTGTAAAACACTGGGCAAAAAGTCACAATGGCATTCATACTTTGGCTAAATTTACCATTTAGATTGCCGTACAATTTTACAAATGACTGGTGTTGCGACTACTTGTTATTTGAAAGTTGAGTTAAAAGTTAAGCATCGGTAATTCACGAGGAAGCCCTTGACATTCATAGAAAATACAGGTATACTATCAGGCAACAAAATAATATAAGACTCATATATTTTTTAACCTAAAAAAAGACACTATAACTAATCAGCTACATAACATGGATTAATTTGTATGCATTTAGAAAAAAAAGGAAACAGGCAAACACTGCCTACTACTGATGTCAGCATACACGACTGTACATCACGTGTGTCACCGCAGAAACAGTTGTCTTCATGCAACAAAGAAACTTATCCCTGTAACTCAGCTAACAGAAATAAAAGATTACATGAGTAATTATGTCAGCATAATGACAATTGCACATCAAAATAGGTGCAATAATAGAAAATTAAGAAAAAAATTAAGTGGTTTTATCTTAAAAAATAGAAAATAAAACACTAAAAATCCTGACTTGCAACAAGTTTACATTTTTTTTCCACACCTTAAGTTCTGTAGGTTTTTCCATAGTACCAATGCACATGGGACACAGTTACACTAGTCTTATAAGATTTATCAAAATCAAGTAAATTTTGATCATATATTACAATATATGATGAGATATCACAATAGATAATGAGCTAAAAAGCATTTATGAGGGATCAGAGAGCTCTCTGTGTTGGCAAGCCTTGACCTTTTTTCTTTCATTTGCATAAATGAATACACATGGACCAAACTTTTAAGATACTGAATACACTGAATATCCGTCTGTCTAGTTATTGGCAGCAGTTCACATTTAGCAAGCAAGTTATTCTTACGTCATTTTCAATAAAACTGAAATCTGATTATACTGTGAGCTCTTGGTGTGTGTGCTTGGTTTACCCTAATACATACTGTCAGTGTCTGAGGCATCTTTTTATGATTGTAATGGGATTTCCAAACCGTTGTTTATGAAGGGAGAAGTGTTGTTTGTTCCAGTTAAATGTTCCATAGGCTGTAGTGCACACCTGAGGTAGTGTTAATGTAGGCCATAAATGTTCTGAGTGACCTTTAAGTAGCTGTACGATGAAAATTATAATCTAGAACCAATTATTAACCCTTAGATAATCACTAGGATTGAAGGGACCGTTAACCCCAAAATTCTTACCTGTAGTGCTGTTTATCAGTCTACGTTGTTTTGGTGTGAGTTGCCAATTGTTGGAGATGTCCGCCTCCCCTCGAACATAATGGAACTACATGGCACTCGGCTTGTGGTGCTTAAAGCGCCCAAAAAATACATTTGAAAAACTCAACAGCAATGTCTCTTTCCAGAAATCATAACCTGGTTACTCAAGATAATCCACAGACCTTGCTGTGAGCAGTTTAAAGTAGGAACTATTTTCTTTCCACCAGACCACACCTAGCAACTGTATCACTGCGCAGGAGGAAGCGCACATCTACTGCTAGCTCACCTAGCACCACTGAGCTAGCTAATGTTACAGCTCAGCTGGGGAGGAAGCAATTAATGTTTACATCTCACGCTGTCATGAGCATGAGTCTCTCGTCCATGAGTAGATGCACACTTCCTTCTGCGCAGTGATACTGTTGTTGGGTGAAGTTTAGTAAAAAAAAAAAAAGTTCCTACATGAAACTACGTGCTCACAACACGGGAAGCCGAGGAGGTTACTACTAATGTTTACACCCCATGCTGTCACAAACACAAGCCTCTTGTTCATGAGTAGATGCACACTTCCTTCTGCATGGTGATACAGTTGGCGGGTGTAGTTCAATAGAAAGAAAATAGTTCCTACATTTCTCACAACAAGATCTGTCGATTATCTTGAGGAACCAGGTCATGACTTCTGGAAAGAGACATTGCTGCTGTTTTTTTTTAAATGTATTATTTTGGTCCTCTGAGCACCACAAGCTGAGTGCCATCTAGTTCCATTATATTTGAGAGAAGGCGGAAATCTCTACGGCCGATATCTCCAACATTCTGCAACTCACACCAAAACAATGTCGACTGCTAGTTTTTTCTACACATAAAAGGAAAAATATGTAGTTTTGATTTTGGGGTGAACTGTCCCTTTAAGATGCAGTTACATACCACCACTTTTACAACACAACCGGGTCCACATAATGTATTTTTCATCTTTTCCTTACAATTATAGCAAAACATTTCGTGACATGCCACAGTCTTGCGTCAACACATTATAATCTGACTGTTCTTCTGACATGCTATCTAGAAGTGACACTCTGAATGTAAGGCCTTTCATGTTGTGTATAATTAATCTGCAGAGAACGAACAAATAAAATGTTAAAATTAACTTGTTGAAAACTGGCCACCACAGCTCAAAAGAAAGACAGAGCAAGACCGTAAAACAAACATGTCATCGTTATGCGTTGTGTAAGAATAGTGCAATGTCTCAAGCTTCGCCAGCGGCAAGAACTGGCTATAAAAAAGGGCGAGAGAAAATCAAACACTACATGAATGTCAAAGTTCAGAACTGCTTTTTTTTCCTCCGTCGGAAAAATAGAAAATTAAAAAAAAAAAAAAACAGCATAAATGAGATTTTAAATAGCAGTTCCAAAACCACTTGTTGGTGAGTTAGTGCAGAAAGCAACACTGATGCATTAGTTTGTTAGGAGCCTGGTTAGTACTGCACAGTGTCACGGCAGTTGGCAGGTTATTTTAGCTGAGCGTTGTCTTGGTCCAAAGGGGCCACAGTGGCTGGCCACAGTGTCTGTGTGTGTTTACGTGTGTGTGTGTATATGTGTGTGTATTGTGAGTGTGTAATATCCTTATGTGTAGGAATTGAGGCATTCCTTTGAGCGTGAGGTGATGTCCTGCAGCTCCCGCTCTTCCTTCATTTTGATGTCTTGGTAGGCATGCATTTGACTGGCATCCTTAAGGTAGGCCCAGTTTGCTGAGAGAATCATGAGGAAGTGGATCTGGAAGAGAAGGGTGAGGTGGATGGCCGGTGAGCATGTCAAAGGTGCAAAGCAAGCTACAGGAGTCAGAGCTACAGTATGTACATCACGGACATACACAAACATAAAGTTAAGCTTTTTTTTAAAAAAAAGACTTAACGAACAGGGGTGACAAAAGACATCACTGAAAAAGACTTATTGTAACATAACTGTTACAATTATAACTAATACTGGAGTTATGCTACGATCTTGCTACGCACAGTACTACAGAAATGACAGTCTAAAGGCGTGAGAATGAGTAGAGAAGAGAAAGAGAGCCACAGGTTGTGCATGCGAGTTTTTATGTGGCTGTAAAAGCTTGAGGTTAGTGCAAAGCGTGAGATTTTTGTGAATCTGACCCTGATCCATATGCAGATCGCTATCACGCTGCTGTCAAAGAAATAGACCAAGTAGGGATCCTTTTGTAAACAAAGATTGTTTATTTTATATAGAAAGTAAAAGCTACAGTCTTCAAAAACTTAGGAGAAAATTAAATATATGAAATATGGAGTATAAGTAACTATAAACAGGTCAAAGAATCTGGAAAAATGTAAGCATGCAGGCTCAGTGTTAAGATAAAAACAAATGGCTCTTTAATGGCACTTTGAGAGAGAATAAAAGTAGGAAACAAAACATCAACTTCATAGCTGAGGCTATATCAGCGTCAGCCCTCATAGAAAAAAAAAATACATTTACTCTACTCTAAAATTGGAGAATGTCTTTTTTTTTATTTATAAAATACATGAAATTAAAGTGAGGCTTAGGGCCCCATGCAGAAGTAAACCCTTGGTACTGGCCTAACCCTTCATAGTGTGCTGTGCTAGGTCTGTGCAGTTACTCTGAGATCTACAATAAACACAACTGGTTGCCATAATACTCGTCAGCAAAATACAGTTGATAAAAAGGTTTTTAGTTTAGTTTAGAATCTAACTTGTGACAAAAAGAGATAATACTGAATATTTTCTGTGGAACACTTCATGGTTTCATGTGTCGGCACCAAAATTTTAAGGCTAAGGAAAGAAATAAAAGGCGATATAAGGCACTTTGCCTGTGTAGCTAGTCCTTTTACAGACGTATCACTAGAATTCATCCTCACCAAAACTGTTAATGTGGCAATCAAAACTGTAAAAGCCTGAGAACACCTTTAATATTTGTCATCAGATGTCCTTATGGACTAATTCAGAGCTGTATACTGTACATCTATGCGAGCATAATGGATGTCTTGATTGGTCTCATTTACTTACAAAAAAATCATTTTTAAAATTGTCTTACATTTATGTTCCACAAGTGCCTCAGGAGTTTATGCACAAATTCGCATTTCAGCTCTGACTGCAGTCGACTGATGCTCGTCCTGTTATGCAAGGTGAGGTACTGCAAGCTTAATACTGTAAGGTTTTTGTTTAAAAAAAATCTGAAATACTGCTTCTGTGCAGGCCAAAATCAGCTTCATGCATTACGAATATAAATAACACTGTTGTGGATGTCTAGCTGTGCACATTTCTAAAAAAAAAAAAAAAAAAAAAATCTGATGGTGACATATTTCTATAAGTGAGTGCCAAGGAAAGCAGAACAAACCAGCCAACTAAACACCACCCCAATCTGAAGACAACTTTCATCAGGTGTCCTCAGACAAGCCAATAATATCCCTGGATACCAAAATGCTAAAGGAAGCATACAGTCAGCTATTTACACTTCATGTGATTACTAATAGAGAGATGTTGACTTTTTTCTATTGTCAGGATGTTTTTTTTTTTTTTAGTTCATTTGTTGTCAGTGGCAACTGTCTCTACTCGGCGCAGCCTCGAATGCTGCACCGTGCTCTTAAAACAGTTTAAAACTTAGTGCAGCAGTCTTCTCGACTCTTAAACTTCAAAACGGCAAAGTTATAAGTGGTAGCCATCATGTAGATCAGCTGGTGGAAGAGAACAGAAAAGGTTGTAAGAGAACATGCCTGTGACCTCCTCGTCACTTGTAATCTGACAAGTTAGTAAAGTGACCAATCATTTTCCAGCAGTAAAATGTTAAAAGGTTAAGAAATAATTTAAAGGGTAGTTCAGATTTTTTAAAGTGGGGTTGTATGAGGTACTGATCCATAGTCAGTGTATTACCAACAGTAGGTGTTGGTCGGCACACCCCCAGTTTGGAGTAGCAGGCAGGAGTGGCGGCACAGAGGCTAAGTAATGTACCGTTGTGAATGGGGCAAACACGTTTTTAGCCATCTAAAAAATAATTATCACCACTTATTTCCACCACTTTACATTGCCATCAGAAAGTTGTTTCCGATGGGGAACTTAAGTTGGTCCATCCATCTATGCTCTCTTCAAAGCCACCAGGCTCCTTTAACTAAAACAGTAATTTTGAACGAGAGCTGCTGGTCTACTGCTGCCTCGATCGGTTAGTTGATTTGTCTTATTGTGCGACTTTGTTGAATCCAAACTAACCCTTTTAAACACCAAGTCACTAACTAATCGATCAAGGCAGCAGTAGACCAGCAGCAGTAAAATGACTGTTTTTGACAAGGGAGTCTGGTGGCTTTGAAAAGAGCATCGATAAAGGCTTCAGTTCCCTATCAGAAAAGGCTGTCTGACGCAAAGTTAAGTGGTGAAAATATTCTAAATATGGCGTAAACTTACACTGACATTGATTCTTTTAGGTGGCTAGAGTAGTCCAATGGGGAGATGAGTCCATCTTCTGTGCTCCTCTCAAAGCCACCAGGCTCCTTTAACAAAAACAGTAATTTTTCTTCACACAATACAGGAGCTGCTGATCTACCACTGCCTTTAACAGTTAGTTAAGACTTGGTGTTTAAAAGTTTTAGTTGGGATTCATCACAGCCACACAGTAAGACAAACTTACCGATAGAGGCAGCTCTCATGTTCTGTGAGGTAAAATTACAATTTTTGTCGAAGGAGTGTGGTGGCTTTGAAGAGCGCATAGGTGAATATAACAGCTTCAGTCCCACATCAGAAAAGGCTATCTAACACAAAGTAAAGCAGTGAAAATGTTCTAAATATAGTGTACACTTAAACTGATAATGATATTTTTAGGTGACTTTGTATGAAATCGCTACTGCCCCCATCCACAGCAGTACATTGCTTAACTTCTGTGGCGGTACTCCTGCCTGCTTCTCTAAACTGGGGGGCGTGCCAACCACCATCTAATACATTGACAACAGGTAAGTACCTCACACAACCCCACTTCAAAAAAGCTCTAAATAATCCCTTAAATTTTACAGTATCTCTCTTGTAATTTTATGGTTAAAATTCATGATTGTGATTTTTAGAAATTACACTCCTTTATGGCATAAAAAGCAAGCCCAAACTGCACTCTCTTCCATCCATCCTAAAATAAAAAACAGGGCCATGTGCATCTAAGCAGATGGTAAACAGCAAATGGAATCGGAGCTGAGGAAAAGCCTATGTGTAATCTTCCTCGGTGTGGTTACACAAACCATATGGGAATGAGAAGAGGAGCATTTGACACATGATCTGCCGATACAAACCGTGCAAAGATGGACTAAAGGGAGAGGATGGAGAGACCGGAGGGAAGCTTACCAGAGCGATCACGGTGGCTCCTGCCCCGGCGCACGCTACGATGTACAGGTGATAAGACAGGTAGAACTGGAAGAAGACAACAGTGATTATTCTTCGGTTAAAAAAAGTGATGCCATGCTGCTCTCCTGCGCTGATGTGTGTGTGGCATGTGTAGAATGTGTGTGGATAGCAAACAACGTCTTACCTCACTGGTGTTGCAGATCTGACCTAGCGTATTTCCACAGGCCTTGCCTGGTGTGGCGTTCCATGGGATAATTCCTGTAGCCATGAAATTCAAAGGTTATACTCAGATGCACTGTACCATGTGAATCATAATCAACCCTGAGTTGATGTCCGCTTTGTACAAATCATAACATAATTCTTTTTGTTGCTAAAATGTTGAATAAACTAAGATTTAAAGGGCTACTCCACCAATCTTACACAAGAAGATCATTGAACTCATCATGAAGGGTACTGCTAAGACTGAAAAGACAATTTTACTGTATAATGTCTTTTGTGGTTCTGAAGGAGCTTTGTCATGACTGAGAGAGTAATTATCTCAGATTGCGATTGAGACTTCAAGCCTATATTAAACATTTGCAAACTGGCTGTGTGGACAATCCTGGGCATATTAGCCTGGGAGGATCTCATTAAAGATGCAGTCGAATTATTTTATGAGAAGTGTAGGACCCCTGGTTTGAGAACCTGACCTATAGAGACGAAAAGTAAAGATTTGTTGGCCCCTGCTGCTTTGATTTGAAGCATTTCTTAATTTCTATCTGTCCCTTAAAAGTCTGCAAACCTTTATCAAAGTGCAATCAAGATGTTGGAGTACTTTTGGGGCGTCGGTGGCTTAGTGGTAGAGCAGGTGCCCCATGTACAAGGCTGTTGCTGCAGCTGCCCGGGTTCGACTCCAGCCTGTGGCCCTTTGCTGCATGTCACTCCCTCTCTCTCTCCCCCCTTCACACTTGTCTGTCCTGTCAATTAAAGGCTAAAAATGCCCCCAAAATATATTTAGAAAAAAAAAAGGATGTTGGAGTACTTTTTAAGGAATGCACAGGTATGATTTGTTAAAGGTAACTCTTTGATTGAACTGGTCACAATCACAAGACATAAACTCATGGTGAGGCATCATTTCATAACTACGGTCCACGTCTGAGGGACAACCTGCCTGAAGACCTAAGGGCCGCAGATTGTTGATGGTTTTAAAAGCAAACTCAACACCTACCTTTTTGGCCTGGCTTTTTAAAAAAATTTATTTATTGTGTAATTATTTATTTATTTTTATTAATCTATTTTTCTAGCTGCCATAATCTTTTATTTGTTACTTATTTGTTCATTTTAACTTATTTATTTACTAAAATTGTTTTTTACTATTTTGAGTTTTTAAACAGGGATTTTTTAAAATTATTTTTATTGTGTGAAGCATGTTGTGTTGCGTTCTATTTGTGTGAAAAGTGCTATACAAATAAAGATTGATTGATGTGCATCAGGTGAGGGCTCGCAAGCAGACATTGGGGGTTGCAAGCTGAAAAATTTAGGATCCCCTAATTTAGAGTATTGTATTGGTTCTAAGCCACCTGAGTGTATGCACTCATAAAACAAGACATATTCTCGGACAATGCGCTGCTCTCTCACCGTACTGACGAACATCCACACAGATGGAGTCATTGGTGAGGTTGGCCATGGGAGACTTCATGGCGGCACAGGTAGACCACATGTTGTAGAAGAGGAAGACTGGCACAGCGGAGAAGCCGAACACACCGAGCCAGGCCACACCAAGAATGTATGTGAGGAACACAAACTGATGACACAGAGATGGCACAATCAGATAACCATGAAACTAAACCAGCTGGAAAATGATAACAAATTATCATCATCATCTTTGTGTGTACTTTATATTTCCATCACATGGCATGAATCTTTTTTTAAGCACATTGTGTTTAAATATCAGGCTGGACACAGCAGTGTGGTTGTATTAACATACCATTCCACTGATGCAGCGTCCACAGATGGTGGTCTTGAACTCGCTGTGCAGCTCCTTGACTGCGCTGGTCGTGTAGAAGCCCTCAGCCAGCAGAATGATCCCGTACAGGAAGAAAAACGAAGCAATGCCGTAGATGACATACTGCATCAGCTGTATTCTGTTAAAGAGCAAAGTCACACATAAGCTCAGTTGTGCCTGTAAGGCTGCGATAGAGATACGCACAAATCCAGGACTAACATGCTTTCATCCTCCAAATGTAGCACCTGGAGAGACTCACTAACCACGTGAGGTAAAGTAATAGCATGCCGCACCACTGTCTGGTGGAAAATAGCTGCTCAAGATCAATTATAATTTCTTTGCATGCGATCTTTAAAACATGAGTAACCTGTGCTGGATGATTAATCATTCACAGATGGTTACGATTGAGCTCAAGCTTCCCTAAGACATGAAGAGAGATGCTAAGTCCAAATGTGGAGATAACAGGTGATGCATGTCTCTGGAAATCATCCGCCAGGAGACAGACTGCCTCTGTTAGACGTCTTAAATTAAACAGCGCACTCCAACTCTAAAGCAATATACAACATATGTGCAGTCCTGTCTCTTGTCATTCTCCTTTTATTGGCTTGACTAATGGATGCACTGTAACAAAAAACAGCCCATATTAGGTCTGTTCTGCAGGATAAGGTGAACGTGGGAGATGTGATCAGCTAAAAATAGCCTTCATAAAGTCAGCCTCATTAAAAGCGCTATATATTTTACTGTTAGGCCTCTCCGTATTGTGATGGTTATGTGAGAGCACATATTACACTGACTATATTGTGTAATGGATCCTACTGTGACATTAAAGGGTAATTTTAGTATTTCTCAACCTGGACCATATATTCCCATGTGTTTATGTCTAAGTGACTAATGGGAACAGCAGTTTTTGAAACTGATCCTGTATCGAGCAAGAGCGCTGCAGCCAGCAAGCTTCAATCTAACAACTCTGGGCATGTGTGCACCTTCAATTTCCGGCCACTTAAAGTGCTTGTTTTTGCCACTGACAGGCTCAGATTGTTATTCTAGTGTCCGACAACATTACAGATAGGATCCCTACTGTGATAGACCTTTTTGTTAAAGAGTAAGATCCTTTTTGTTTAACCAGAAACAGCCCTAAAATCACTGTTACAAACCTCACCAGCCTCCATTTAAATAAACAGTAATTTTATCATCATAAAACCACACTTCGCTCAAAATCAGCAGAACAAAATAAAACTCACAAAAACTGCCTTGGTTCATTTTTCCACTGTTCCAACAATCATCAGGTCTGGTTCTGTTGAAATAAACCCTTAGTTCATCCAGTTAGATGTGAAAATATGCTGGCTCTATACCTGCTTAAATTACTGTTTATTTAAATGGAGGCTGGTGGGTTTGGCAATAGCGATTTTGGGGCTGTTTTAGGTTAAACAAAAAGAATCTTACTCTTTAACAAAAAGGTCTATCTCTGTAAGGATCCTTTCCATAATGTTGTCAAACACTTACAATAACAATTTGAGCCTGTCAGTGGCAAAACATTGACTGTTCAATCATGTGTTTATATTGCAGCTACGCCTGCAGCCCTCTCACTCAAAACTGGACCAGATTCAAAAATAGTTGCACCCATTAGTCACTTAGACAGAAAAACATGGGAAACGGGTCCAAGTTTAAAAAAAAGTTGCCCTTTAAAGACTCAATGTTTTGTATTAAACACAGGCAGGCATTACAAGCCCCCATGCAGTGCATACAAACAGCATAAGGTCACTTACACCTCAGTCAGCATGGCGTGATCCTCGGTGACCGTGGAGAAGTAGGTTTCCAGGATGGTCACTGTGCCAGTGAGAGCCACATGGCCACATCCACAGAACAGGGCAACGCCAGAGAAGCAGAGGATTGTAGCCACCAGCGACGCATACGGCACCCCGCCTAAACACTTGATGCAGCACTCAAAGCAACCTGTGGGGAAAAAAACAGACAAATTGGATCAGCGACAAGTGTCATTTGATATCATGGAAACAGTGTTTTTTTCCAAATTGCTTTACTTTAAAAGGCAAAACTGTGTAAACATCAGCCCCCATTTCCATATAAGGGATCATGTTTTAGTTGCAGGACAGGAAGTGATCTCAGGGGAATGAAGTATGAGATGAATATTCATATGAGTCATCTAATCATCCATCGAGACTATCCCAAGACACCCTGGACAGATCACCAGTGTATCACAGCGGCATTTTGCAACTAATTAAACCAAAAGGCACTTTATCTCTCATCAAAACGCTTGACTGACTTATCACTTAGATATTAAAAGGACAAAGGAACTGACACAGACAGACAAGTCTGTTCAAAATAGGTTTTTGTCTGTAGTCACGCTTGATGCACCGTGCTTCCTTTCGAGACCTCTGCAATGTAAGCACCAGCGGAAACAGTTTGCTATGTGAGGCTGAGGTTTTTACAGTCCACAATGCCTTTAATGTTTCATCTGACAATTCATCACTACACTTAAAGCGCACTAATGGCCATCCAGCAGGTCAGAGTAATGGGTGTCAGCTAAGCCGTAATGGAAATCAATGGCAACTCACAACGAGGGAATGAAGTGACCCAGATGGATCTGCCTCATCCGATGTGTTCCTGTGCCTTGTGAAATGGAGCTAGTCACCACAATGCGCTGTCTGTGGACGCATGCGAACAAACCACAGTGTGCTCCCAATCAGATCCACATGTGTCTGACAGGATGTTGTTGAGTCACAGGACATCCAGGTCAGTGGCTGTTTATGTTTTACAGCTCTCACATATGGCTGATGTCACACGGTAACGGAAGTACTAAAGCTGCTATGATCAATATCTTTACATTAACAATGGATAAAACCACTGTGTGTGTGACGAAGGTTACTCATAGTAATGAGCTACAAAAGTTTAACACAAATATTAACAGGCTTTTCAGAAAATCGGCGAAACAAAATGTATGCCCTTTTCCACCCACTACTGTTTGCGAATACTGGGAGATGGTTCATTGAGATAAGTGGTAAGTGATGCTAATTCTCCAGTCTGGTGCTGCTGCAGAAGAGGGTGCAACGAGATGACGGAATAGTAGTTGCATTTACTTACTATCAATACACCAACCTTTCCACCTTTTTTGGTGTTTCCATCAAGATTTTATGTGCAAATTGAGATGCATAAAAGTGAAAATCACTATGGAGAATTTTAGCCCCTTTAAGCTGTGTTTTACTTTTCCAGCCCAAAATGTTGCTGTTTTGGTTCACTCTCTCTCATCAGCAATGCTTTTCAACGCAGTAGGCAGCTGTTTTACGAGAAAAAAAATCAACCCTTATCGACCCTGATCAACCCTTAGTACACTACCCTGCATTAAGAAGTAGTAACTGACAAAATTAGCAAGCAGATAGTGAACCGAGGAGATGGTGGAGACCAAAAAGGAGCTAGACCGAAAGTTAATCGTACAGACTTCCGTACATCAGACAAACACATCTCCAAATGCTGGTTTATGGAGTCCTGCAGAAAATTAGGCTTGTTGTGGCTTTAAAGAAATGTTCAGATGGCATCATCATTACCCAAGCACAGACTATCTAATAGGAACAAGACAACGTAGTAGAAATGATCAGACAAAAGTTTCCATAAAACCTGTCCCAAGGGCATAGGATTTGTTTCAACTTGGGTGGGGACACATGAAACAGGGGTTTGGGGGCTCCTTTGATGGAAAAGGAGTTGAAAACACCGTAACTAACAGTTACAGTGTAAAAGTGAACCACCACATCACTGCTGATCATAATCTATCACACTCAAAGTTTTTTCAAATTAAAATTGTTTTTTCTTAGGTAATGGAAAAATAAATTGGGAGCAGCAGAGCTTATCTCAATAAAACATCTCTGTTTTTCTTGAAGAAAACAAACCAAAAAATATTTTCTTCTTGCTTTCCCCTTCCATGAGACGAGAACCCTGAAAGTTCATCTGTGTTTGTGCTGGTTGCCCTAACAAAAGGAAATTAAAGCAGATATACTGCTGCTGGGCCAACACTTTTGCAGTCAGACGCTTCACCCTGACTGTTTGTGTAGTACAGGGAGATAAAAACATTTTTGTCCCATGGTGAGTGAATAGGAGTTGCCATGGCAGCATGTTAACCACAACTCAATGAGTGTGCCCACAGCAGAGTCGCTAACTTCTACCGCAGCCCACATTTCTCTGATGAACGTATCGGGGGAGGGCGAGTGGGCTGCTGGGAGTCAGAGCGCAGAGCTCCACAGGATATTGAGCCCAGCTGCAAAGTAAATACAGACCATTTAAAGGACGAACTGCTCTTGTAGCGGATGTCACTGTCAGGTAGTTCTGAACTGGTTGCAGAATTACTATTTGCCATAAACCCACTAGCTCTCATGATTCACCCTCCTGAAGAGAAGAGATGTTTCCACATGAAAACTGCGCCTTCAAATAGCTCATATTTAATGTGCACAGAGTGACAGAGGCAGCAGCAACAGTCACACTGGTTTATTATGAATTCATCTGAGTGTAATCAATTGTGTCATGTCATGGATGGAAATCAGCATGACTACCCATCTCATTAAGTGTCTGTTTGTCTTCAAACCCTGCCTTGAAATGCATCACTATTCCCATTAGAGCAACTGTCAAGAAGTTGATAGCACAGGCTGAATGCCGTGATATCATCATGACAGTCAGTCTGCTTCAATTGCCTGAATGTTACTGGATCTGAAAATGAGAAAAAAGGCGTCTACAGCTGTTACAAACAAAACTGTGTTCCGGGCAGTCTATACCGAACATATGAAATGCTTTAAAATGTCACGTTGACCATGTACCACTCTCCCCTGGAGCCTGTCATGGAGAAGGTCAGACTGACATGTCTGCATCTGCTATGCTTGTCTAACTTGGAGCACTTAGAGAGAGAAAACGTACATCATGTTTGAAAGCCACCAATGCGATCGATAAGCCATTCGTTTGATTAGTGTCCATTAAAAAGGAGTGGTTTGCTTTGGAAGCATCCATCCATTCAGACTGAGAATATTGGTTAGACATCTCTCTCTCTCTCAGTCTCTCCGTGGATAGAGCTTGTGTCACTTACTGGTTGTTATCCTTAATAACACAATAAATCCAAGGTGGTATTTTCACAGCTGGACTGGACATGTTGGCAGGTTAGTATAACTCTGTTCGGGCTGACTGAAAAAACACTGGCATGAGGACAGACCCACTGACGAGGTTCAACTATTAGCAGCCTCAGGAATACCACTCTGCTCACAAAGGGCCTCTGTGAAAGCTTAAGTCTTGGTATTAGACATCAGGGGGAGACAGAAATGACATCAAAGCCCAACACCACTTTTAAGCTGTACCATGGGAACAGTAGTCTGCACCACAGCAAAATCAGTCTCAATCAGTCAATGGGTCCAAAGTAGAAGTGGGATTTTGAAGTAATCTAAGGGTCTGTGAGATATTACATGCATCCTTATCATTAAATAATCCCACTTCATAGATGATCACGTGTTTAAGAATAAGTTTTGTGGGAAGAATCTGTTTATTAATCGACTCCAGACTGTACAGAATTCAGCTGCCAGGCTTCCAGCTTAGAACTGAGAGACATGATCACATCACTCCAGTTTTGGCCTCCTTACACTGGCTCCCAGTATGTTTTAGAATAGATTTTAAGGTGTTATTGATTACAGTTAAGGCTCTCTAAGGTCTCTCTCCCAGTAATATCTCAGACCTCTTAGTGCCGTACATGCCAGGACGTACTTTGAGGTCCTCAGGCGGAGGTCTTTTGTCTGTTCCAGAGGCCTGTCTGAAAACTAAAGGGGCCAAGACTCTGGAACAGTCTGCCCAAGGAAATCAGATTGACTGAGTCAGTGATCTCTTTTAAGTTCCTTCTTAAAACGTACTTTTATCAGAGCGCCTTTCCTGATTTTACTTGAGTTTTAAGTTCATTTAACCTGTCTTTTATGTCCTCAGTTTTTATACACTAGTGTTTTTATCCATTATCTTAAAAGTTGTTGTTTTCATGTCTTGTCTGTTTTAATTATTGACATGTAAAGCACTTTTTAACTCTGTTTTGAAAAGCAAGAAGAAGAAAAGAAAGATATATATATGCAGAATCTGTACCCGACTGGACATGGTTTGATATCGGAAGTGTTCTGGTTTCTGTTTGTAGTCCCTTTGCAGTCTGTGTAGTATTGACCAATCATGTTTGAACGGCAGGTTAACAGTTCGCGTGGAGAAGTGAAAAGCATTGGCCATAATACAATCTCTCTCACGAGTTAGCTTTATAGTAGTTTTTACTTAATTTATCTGTATTTATCTGTTCATAGGGATGAGCTGAACTGACCAGCACATGGAAGAGGAAGTCTTGGCCCGGACATCCACTGGCTACACAAGATCAGGCCAAAGTATTGGCCGTCGCCTCCAGTGGCTTTATCATCACTGGTGGGTTTTGAGATTTTTTTGACGCCATCTTTATTTTTTCATTTTGTCCCCCAAAGAGGTGAGGCTTAACTGTTGGGTTAGATTTTGACATTTTGTAAAATCCATGTTTTCGCTTTCTGGCTAAGAGTTGAATGAGAAAACCAATACAACTCTCATATTTCATTGACAAAGGTCTACAGCCAGCGGCCGGTTACCATAGCTTGGCACTAAGACTGGAACCACAATGAAACAGCCTCCTTGGCTCTTTCAGTTTTCAACTTTAAATCTGACAGATTTAACCCATTACATCTCTTTTTATACTCAGTCAAAAACAAAGTGGGAAAATGTCAATTTATGGCTTTTTGTGAAGAACTATTTTTTGGGTTCAGGTCTGCGCTGGTTGCCTGGCAACCTCGTGGTGATGATAACACTCCAACAGCTTCATACTGTATTTATTGGACAGCAAAGGTGTTGTGCTATTTGTTACCGGAGCGCACCTGTGACGTGTACATCTGTGCATGCACACAGTCAAGTTGCGGCTCGTTTCGTTGGTTATGTGACCACTGTTACTACAGTGGCAAGTTTACATACATTTGTCCACTATAACAGACCATACGTTCAAATGTTAGACAGACTTTATAAATAGTTAAATTGTCTTCACGTAGCAGGTACTGGCAATTTTTAAGGTGGAATATTTTCTTGCATGAAAGTCAAAGCCACTCCAGTAGTTTTTGTTGACTTTCTTGCATGACATACGCTTAAGTGATGATTAGATCTTCAAGCTCTTAAGAAAACGTACATGCAATTGTGAATATTTCATTTCCTCACTTTAAGAAAAACAGTTGTGGAGCATTATTCTAGTGCACTTCAGCAGCACTACACCCCTGTCAGACAGATACAAGAGCACTTAGCAGTAAAGGAAATAAGTAAACAATTGTTTAAATTTACTGTTAAAAAAATTACCTTGAAAACAAAGATCTCTTATCAGATGTACTATTCTATTTCCAAGTTGCATCTATTCAAATAAAAAAGTCTAGTTCAAAGAGGATGGTTGATTCTGTAATTAGACAGATTGATGGCGACCACAAATTTCATAGAGGATGCTGTAACGTGTATTTGAGAGTTATAAGATAGGCAGTCAGTAAATCAGTAAACCTACCACACAGCAAAGTATAGACTGTTTCCTCTGAGTGGACTGTGTGGGATTTCATAGAGTACAGGATATTGCGGGGCAGACTTTAGCTCAAATCACCCTCCTCCGCAGGGGATAACAGTAGGAGCTGGTGACTCTCTCAACAACAAGCTTGTACTAAATGGATCTTGCTGGCTTGTTCGGAGTGGAGCGGACACATAAATGAAAATCATGTCGGGCCTTTTTCCCTCTGATGACTTTCACATGCTCCCGGTCCCTGACTAATACTCCTGGTTAGACCTCCAACCACTTCAAGACTCTCCACTCTCCAGCTCATCGCTACAGCACATGAATGAGAGGAGGAGAGAGTTTGCAAAATAGAGTGAGAGGGAGAGAAACACAGACAAGTTAGCGACTGTTTGTAATGACAATGTCAGGCCTCACAGCAGAAGCCACATTCGCCACATCGGGATCACGAGGAGAAAGGGTGTGTGTGTGTGTGTGTGTGTGTGTGTATATGTATGACTTTGTGTGAGAGACAGAAAAAAAATAGAGACAGAGAGAGAGTCCAAGAAGCTCTGACACAAAGAGCCAGTGTGTGTAGCCCTAGACTGTCCATCACACTGGACTCTCAGGGGCCATTCAGAATGGCAGTGAACCACAGCCCCGCTCTTCCGGCCCCACAGGCTTGAGGCCCAGGACAAGCCCACCGCTGAGCTCCATCCTGTGTGCCCCTCCAGCACTGCGCACAGCTCGGCCACAATGGGCCGCAGCAGCCACTTCACACTCCAGGAGGATCCTGTTTGTCAAAGCAGCTCAAATCATCCAATGTGTGAATGAGATGGCTCATTAAGACCGATCTGGGGACAGACAAACAGACACAGCGAGGCAGGGTGACCAAGAAAGCAAGGGTGCATCAGCTTTAAGTAAATAACCATGATGCAGGATTACAAAGCGGGCCTACCCAGTGCCCCAGACTTTCAAAGGCCCCAAGCCCCCTTGGTTTACTGTATGTCAGCTGCATTTTGTTTGAGCACTTTATACCTTGCTTGAAAGCCAGCAGTACATAGAAAGAGAAATTAGGGGAAAAAGAAAGGTGGCATGACATTCAAAGGTCCCTGCCTTTCATGTTTAGTGCCTTAAAGGGACAAGTCATCCCAAAATCAAAAACGCATATTGTTTCTCTTACCTGGAGTGCTATTTATCAATCTAGATTATTTTGGTGTGAGTTACAGAGTGTTGGAGATATTGGTTGTAGAGATGTCCAATTTAATGAAACTAGATGGCACTCAGCTTGTGGTGCTCAAAGGTTTGAAAAAAATACATTTGGAAACTCAACAGCAATGTCTCTTTCCAGAAATCATGACCTGGTTACTCAAGATAATCCACAGACCGTGTTGTGAGCACTTTCATGTAGGGACTATTTTCTTTCTACCAGACCACACCTACCAGCTGTATCACCACGCAGAAGGAAGCGCAGATCTACTGCTGGCTCACCTAGCACCACTGAGCTAGCTTATGTTACAGCTCAGTTGATCAGGACGCCATTAATGTTTACATCTCGCGCTGTCCCCAGCACAAACCTCTCGTCCACGAGTAGATGTAGCCTACGCTTCCTTCTTTATGGTTATACATTTGGTGGGTGTAGTTTTGGAGAAAGAAAGTAGTTCTTACATGAAACTGCTCACAACAAGGTCTGTGGATTATCTTGAGTAACTAGGTCAGGATTTCTGGAAAGACACATCGCTGTTGAGTTTTTCAAATTTATTTTTTTGACGTTTTGAGCACCACAAGCCAAGTGCCATCTAGTTCCATTATATTTAAGAGAATTCAGACATCTGTATGACTGATATCTCCCATGCTTGGTAACTCACAACAAAATAATCTAGACTGATAAATAGCACTAAGGGTAAGAGTAAAAATATGTATTTTTGATTTTGGAGTGAACTGTCCCTTTAACCCCAGACCACCAGGGTGCTCAGGACTTTGGTTATTTGATTACTTGCAAATTTGTTGGGGAATCTGCATCATTAAAAGGACAATATCAACTGCACTTTTATTATTTCAGTCTATATTATATCTAGATATCTATATTGTAGTCTATACAGTGTCTTTTTCTTAAATAAAGCTGTTTATCAAATTACCAGAAACTTGTGTACAGAAAACCTGGGGGCAGGTAGTATTCCAGGAGCTAGAGCAGCACTGATTAGTTGATTCATTAATAGTTGCTTAGTTGAGCAACAAAAAATACACAATTTTGATAAATGATTCATGAAAAGTGATTTTTTATACAAAATTGGTCAAAATTCACCGGTTCCAGTTTCTTAAATTTGTAGATTATCTGGTTCTCTTAGTTGCCTTTGATAATAAAAGTATTATCTTGGGGTTTGGGACTTCTGGTCAAACAAAGCAAGACATTTGGAGACAAAAAAGTCTTGGTAGATAAAGCCATAAAACAAATCCTTAGTAGCAGCCCGAGAGAGTGTACCTATATCAGTTTTGGTTGGTTTGTATGCAAAATATAAAGAAGCTGTCATCTATAGTGTGCTGTGTGCACTGTACTTGATGAGTACCAGAGGCCCAAACAACAGCAAAGGTGTCTCCAAACAGGTGAATCCATCCATGCATCACTGCTGTTTGCTTGAGCCCAGACTCATCACACTAACCCCTGCAGCTGGCTCTGCTTCATCACCTCCCTTCATCCTTCAACAACACACATCACGAGGACACAGCCTGCCAACACCACAAAGCTGAAATCTTCCAACAGCTGGGACCCTCAGTGGAAAAATGTCTAAATTCACCTCTGATTGCGTAAAGAAACACCGACTGGATGTGATCAAATGAGCAGCAGACATTTTGAAAAACACTGTTCAATTTGATGTCCGTGCCAAACACAAACACAAACACGGACACACCCACATCTACATAAACAACAAAGCACCACATAGAAGCACCACATAATCACATGTTCATAGTGAAAGCATGTACACAGTATACAAATAAATCCCACTCACACAAATAAACACACACAGACACACACAATTTGTAATGAAGACATTGCAACTCTTCCATCTCACGTTTGAGCCCTGAACAAGAAATTGGCTTCCAGCTCCGTCAAAAACGCCATCCAGTTTAAATCTAGCATCCAGCCTCATTGCTAACAGATGTGTCTGTTTACAGCTAATGTTAAGTATTGTTGTTTGTTGCTTCATTGGGGCGAGCTGCCAGAACACCATTTATGAGAAACAGTCTCATTTTCCACACTCTCCACTTTGAGAGGAGACTTAAAAATGCCATAATGGCTATAATGGCCATCCTCGAGGGACGGAGGGAATCGGAGCCTGCCAATTCGTCAAAAAGTGCTCTGTTTACTTATCTTACAAGGGGAAACTTATGCTCTGTCTGCTAATAGCTGCTGACTGCAGCTCACCCATGGCTGTGTGTGAAAGGAGCCGAGGGAGTGTGTGGATGTACTCGATGACAATAAAAGGCAATGATGGCCGTAATGGCTCATAAAAAGTGTGCCTGGGTACAGTCAGGGAGTAAATTTGTGAACATGAGCTGTGCGATGTGCAAATAAATGATGGGAGAGTCACGTCAGGTCAACTCCTTTTATAGGCCAATCACATACAGTGTCTCAATGGGCTTTACAAGCCCACAGGTTCCCGACCCTGCTTGAGCTTTCTCATACAAGGAACAGATTGTTTTAAACAGACACAGCTCAGAGCCCCGACCATGTGATTACAATGTTCCTGGTTGGGGACATCCTATCATTTCCTGTCAGCTCTCTACTGTCCTAATAAACATAAATATCCCAAAAGAAGTGTGTGACCAATGGCTGGATGATGATGTACAGAGCTGTAGATGTGACAGGTAAGCCTACTGCCCCTTGTCCAGTTAGTGGGCATAGAGCATTTGGATTATAATAGGTCTTGTGCTCTATTTGTGTACAGAGGGGTATACTTAGGCCCCCTTTACACCTGGCAACATGCCTTAGGGTGATCGAATTTCAATCGGATAGTGCTTGACCACATGAAAGAACAAGCATATGCACCCAAAACGCATTTAGGATGGATCCTGACTTGCCAAACCACCTTGACCACATTGAACACTAGTGTAAATGCAACTATGTTTTTAATCAACATACGCATGCCACTGTTCCAAACCAGCATGGTAGTAGCCATTAGCCAGTTAGTGAGCGAAACTACTAGAAAAAAAACGCTGTGAGAAAGCTTGAAGATATATACAAATTTGACAGTCTTCATCCGTAAAGGTCACCATCACTGTCCTCTCCCACCAGTCTTAACTGCATCCAGATCATCCTCTAGACAGTTGTGGCACTGACCAAAGCTGAAGTAAAAGCAGCTGCATAATAGAACAGTTTCCAGTTGTTGAACACGACTCCTCCCCTGCTTCGAAAAGCAAGCAAAAGTCCATACAATTTTTTGTTTGTTCGTTTGGTTTTTATTTTATTTCATTTCATTTCATTTTTTATTTTTATTTTTATTTTTATTTTTATTTTTATTTCATTTTATTTTATTTTTTATTTTATTTTATTTTTTTATTATTATATATTTTTTTCTATTTATTTATTTATTTTTTGGACCTGCACAAACAAGAGGAGTGATGTCTGGTTGTTTGAGCTGGACAGAGTGATCAGATCTTAATTGGATCTTAGTGCTGACACAGGAGATGCATATTTATACCAGGTGTTAATGTAATCAGGTTAAATCATATCTAGAAACAATCTGGATACAAGATGTGTTTTATTGCGAGGTTTAAAGGGGGTCAGATTTGATCTCTTAGTGTCTTTATAATAACTGCGATGAGTTCATAAATATTAGGGCGATGGACAGAAAATTTATTAACAATTCTTGCAATCAGTTAATCTTTCAAGTCATTCATTAAGATTAAAAAAAAAAACACTGGCTGATTCCAGCTTCTAATACATGAGGATTTTCCTGCTGGGAAGCTGTGATGGACATTTCTCCTTTATTTTCTGACAGATTGAAATTGAAAGTAGTCTTTAGTTACAGCCCTGCATGCCCTGCTTTGTCGCCATTGTCAAAGGTGCAGTCAGAACAAAACTCTGCAGTTACACACATTTAGAGGTTATTAAATATCACTAGAACGGTAGCTTTCAATGTTACAGACTGTTTTTTACAGCAAATTGTATTATCAAGCACCACAGCCTTTCTTGAGAAACTTGCTTGTCTGATTATACAATAATATTTTACCTGCAATAGAAGTTCTAATCAAAAAGGAATGGAAAATCAATGTTTCCTGCTGATTCCTACAAGCAGGCAGTGAGCAAGTTAATGACTTTCCCTCTGTCTCTTCAGTGTACACACGCACACTCCTCACGGCTGTCTATTTCTGAGACTGGTAATGTCTGCTTCATTTATCTTTGTCCTTGCCAGTGCCTCATCCACCTCATTAATCATCACCCCCCCCCCACACCCCCTGAAAGAACAACTCAAACGCACCCTGCAGGTTTGATTGATCTGCTGTTGATTCTGCAACAGGCTTATTGTCCTCAAAAGTGGCACTAGCATGATGATGACCAGCGGCAACGCAGCGTCCCTCCTGCTGCAGGAGCGAGGTCTGCTAAAAAAAACATCCCACATACTTAAACTAATTAGATCATAAAACAAGCACAAGCAAAATACTGCAGAGAAATAAACACACTAGACGCATGACAGAGACGACAGTGATGCACAATCAATAACTGGAACTATGTGTATGAACACTGAAACAAGGATGCTGTGCTGACATTTAAAAATTCTAAGTCCCCGCTGAGCGAAATCTACTCAACTATTGTGCAGAGTGAAACCAAGCAGGCTGGAGTAGGTTAAAGCCCCAGTAAACAGAGCAGTGAAAAGAACTGAACTGGCTCTTTGTGAGTGCTCATTGGTACCTCTTTTGTCCTGCCTCTGGTCTTGGTTTTCTTCTGATGGAGTTTCCATGGTTGTTTTTCTCCCATCCAACAAAAATGCTTCCTTTCAGCAAATTCTCTCTTCCTTTCTGCCCCTCACTCTCCCGTTCCCTCTTTCGCTCACTCTTCTTCCTTCCTGCACGTTCCTGCTATCTCTCTCCTCCACGTTCGCCGCCTCACAAAGGCACCGCTCCACTGTACATCACACCTTTCCGGGATGCAGAGGTCTTGTTAGAAGAGATTTGGTTGTGTCCCGGTCATATATCACTTCCAAACCAGATCTGAATGTGTATCTGTTTCAGTCTAATTAATTTGTGCTCCTATTGACACACAAATCTTGGTCCCCTCTGAGGCACTCTTGTCTCAAACTTGAATAGCCATCCAGTGAGAACAGGGTTGTTGCACAGAGAGGGTGCAGATGGGTGAGGAGGGACCCCCACTTTAGTCGACTGACAGGGTGAAAACCTACCAGGGGCAGAAAGCATATAGGCGCACAATCACCTCTCTTTATTTGCATCCAACCACAGTTTAAGAGAGGGGGAGTGAGTGTGTGTGTGTGTGCATGCTGCGGTGTGTTTGGGGGGGTTAGCCCTTCATCCTCTGATTGGCACCATATGCCCTCTGCTCTTGCAGCATACATTAGCAACCTCTGACCGCTGTCTTCCCTCCATCTGGTGGCTTCTAACTCACATAAAAAAAGGGACACAGGAAAGAAAGGCAAATCTACATTTCCCTAACAAGGTCACAGAGCGTCCTCTGGGCCGGTGCAAACAACAGAGGAAACGGCATGTGAAAATGGAAGATCCAGAGAATCATGAGGGACGGAAAGATGAAGAATTTAAGCTGATAAAGTGAGGGAGGAGTGCGGGAATGCTCAGAGGATGATACAGTGAGAAGCAACTTGTTAAAAAATAAGCGAGGGATGAGCGCAGAAACAGACAGCGAGGGAGACGGGGAAGAAGATCTTGGCTGTGTTTGTTTGGCAACAGCAGGCCGAGGAGCCCCAGGGGCATGCTAATGAGAGAAAGGGCCTTTCAGGAGTGGAGGGGGGGGGCCCTGCTGGAGCGGAGCTGGAGTGGGGTCTTCTCACGGATACCAGACCTCAGAGAGGAGGGGGATCAGCAGGGGAGGGCAGCCTCAGGGGTCAGGGAAGTGAACTTAGCGGGGATCCCACAACAACAAATGCTGCACTAATCTTCTAGCTTTTTCACCGTCAGCCCTGTAAAACGCCGGGAGGACTGACATCCCTGTGATGTGGGGAAGGAACGACTCCAGCCCATATGTAGCCGCGATGATGGTTTGAACTTTTTATGAGCAAGAACACAACTGATTTTAAGGTAGCCGTGCTTGTGATTCCCGAATTCATTCTACCAAAGAGCTCAAGTGAAGCTAAAAAAAGTAGCTGATACACAACTAAATGTGTCACATACTTCACCACAGAGAGGCAGATCCAAGTTACTGAGTACAACCGAATCAAAACAAGCCAGTGACTCATCTGCAGCCTTTTTAAAGAACAAAATATTTCAGTTTATTGCACATATGCAAAAGGAAATTCAAAACATGTGACCAGGCTTGGTCACACTGTGTTTTCAGACTTACTTTGATGCATTCTATTATAAACAAACATCTGTATTAGATTGTAAATAATGACAAATGTACCCTGTAATTAAAATCATGCGTTTTGGCTTACATTATTCAAAGGAAAACACCACCTAATGGAGAAAACCAATATGTCATTTCCATGGCCTAGGGAACTTCAATCAGTATTTGCGAAGACAAGCTCTCAACACCAGACACCAGAAAAGTAAGTTTCAAACTTGGGATGTCATCAAGTATAAAGTCCGGAGCTGCTTCATAGACAGTGAATGGGAGTCTGTTATTGTGGACCCACAGAATAGGTTGATTTTTGAATCAAAGATGAAGAACTGATTTCAAAGGCAATTGCGTACTGTATTTAGATGTATTTCGTCAACACATATTTATGTAGAAAGTCCAAATCCAGTATTAGAACTCATTTAAAGTTGTAATTCTGCCCAGCTATTTTGGTTGGAATGAAGATCTGGTTGAAGATATTTTAATTGTCTAATGATGTTAGAATTTTACAATGTGTGAACGCTACAGACGCTGACTTTTGTTGTCCATATCTTAAAACTAAATGTCATTACTCTACGTGAGCTTGACGTTGACATGAGACATTTGGAAGACGTTGGATTTTGGTTACTTCACAAGTTAAAACCAACAAAATGTCAACATCATCTGTCGTCAGTATTCTAAGTCAAACTGATGTTGGCATTAGACATTGTCCTGACATTGATTTTTGTTCACCTGACAACCTAAATTCAACCAAACATCAACATCTAACTACATCAGTAGCCACCTGATGAATTCAACATTCACCCTGCTTTAAGCTCTGTTTTGGTCTCCACCAACTCCTGAGAAAAATGTCTTTCTCTTGTAGTTAGATGTTCAACCTTATGAGCAGGTGATGTATTTTTGCTGGAAACAGCTGGCAGAAATGGTCGGTTTGGGGGTTCTCACCCCAGGAAATTGTGAGCGTCACTTAACTTCCTGCACTCTGTTTTTTTTTTTGTCCAAATGTGTGCCTTTTCTGCACTGATTTGTGGTGTAAATGTCTTTAATTCCATCACAATGAAAGTCCTCTGCTTCATGTTTTTTATTGAAAGAGACAAATGTACATGTTCTAATTGTTGAGGGGGATATGTTCACCCCTCCACTCCCACCCCAACATCTACGCCTATGCTTTGTGGGCTTATCTCTATGAGCCCCTTTCATTGTAAGTAGTCATGTGATTTATTGACAAAAATCATTTAATGACCAAATCTTACGTAAAGTGGTACCAGATGAATGGAGCATGAAAGGTATTGTTAGACTCATAAAGAGCAACAGACTGATTGGAGCTCTACCAAAAATACTGTGACAGGCTGAGTGGCTGTGGGAATATTCGTGTGAACGTAGGAGGCGAAGCCTGAGAGCTGCATGCTCAGCTCCAGTGTCGAGACAGCGCCACTCCCCTACTTGAGGACACAATCTGAATGATGATGAAGCTCATACAAATGGAGGAGGCTTCATTGTGGGTCAACCTTTCACGCTGTGAGACTGGGGGCCCTGAATGCTACTCAGTGTTCAGTCACCCGTGAAGACCTGCACCCTGCTTGGCTCACACTGAGGAAGGAGTTCTCAGGGATGCAGGTCTGTGCCCGGGCCCAAATAACCACTTACGAACACTGACAACCGCCTGAAAAAGCAGACTGGCCACACCAGAGCAGATGAGGACAGATCAAACCGTATGAGGTATGACTGATTGTGAAAGGCCGAAGTCTGCGGAAAAGCAGAAGTCAGCCAAAAAAGAAAGTAAACTGGTCGTCAAAATACCCCTTAATATTCTGCTGCTCTCATGGAAAAATCTCCAACATTCCCTTCCCTTGTACATGACAGTGATTAGTGGTACTTTGGAGACAGAGATTTTTATAAACAATGTTTTGGCAATTTGTTGAATATCATTCGTCTGATCTTTTGCGGCATTACTGTCCTAGATTTAAATGCAGGCCATCTTCACAGGTCAGTCTGTTCTGTATGTCTGCTTTCATGTTTGCCATGCTGAATCCAAGTCATTGATTGGTTTACAAAAGCGGCACACTACAAACCCATTATACAGATCCATTCGCTTGTTTGGCTGACCCATTTTCCTCTGTGAGTCTACAGAATAACAAAGGCATTACAAATTCTGTATAACTTTTTTTTTTTGCATTTGATTTGTTGTACAGTCAATACATTAACATGCACGTCTCAAAGTCACCCCATACGAACACCCAATACTTCCATTGAGTTGTATTCCTGTTTCCTAAGAAAAGAAACATCTCTGCAATGGAAAAAGTGAATCTGCCAACTGTCTTCATCCATTAGAGCAAAATATGTTGACTGTGAGAGGGAAAACCACAGCGAGCTGACTTATAATGATCCTCGTGCTTCCTTTTGGCTCTGTCAAAAAGCTATAAACTAAGAAAAATCCCTTTTTCTCCGACATCATTGTGAGCAGGAAAAAATAAATAGATAAAAAAAAGAGGAAAACTTCCATAGAGAGAAGGTTAAGAGGTATTTTTATCTTTTACGGTACCATAAATAAAGACTTCTCAACTGTTATATTTGAACTTGAATGAGTGCCTTGGATGTTTGTCTTTTATTGGACAGTTCAAAGGTCCAGTGTGTAGGATTTAGTGGCCTCTAGTGGTGAGGTTGCAGAACTGAAACTTCTCCTGTGTGCCAAGCGTGCAGGAGAACTGGGTGATGTGACAACACAAAAACTAGAGCTAGTGTTTTATTTGTCCATTCTGGGCCACTGTAGAAGAACATGGAGACCTTCTTGGAAAAGGTCCCACTCTGTATTTAGATATAAATGGCTCATTCTAAGGTAACGAAAACACAACAATTCTTATTTTCAGTAGATTATAAACTAATGAAAACATAGGTATGAATATTGTATATCATTCCTGCCAATAGATACCCCCCAAATCTCTCAAGACAGATTCTGCAATCTACATTGTAGAATCTGTCGGCAGCCCTGTGTGAAAGACGACTAGAGAGGGGGGGAGGGCGGGGCTTTGAGTTTGAACGATGCTGCGCTTTAGCCAATCACAATGGAGGGGGCACGGCTGAGACGTGCAGGTGTCTCCAGGAAATGTGTACCTACAGAAACAGCAAGCTCCGCGTCCATAGCGACCGCTCCAGTGATGCCGTCTCGTCAACGTGAAAAAAAAAATTTTTTCCAGCAGATGTCTCAGTTACAACATGATTGAGCTAACTGGAGTAGTTTCATGTCGTATCCAGCAACGGGAGGCTTTTAACAGATGACGTCCTGATGTTAGCTTTGCGAACTGTCCCTGTCAGCTGCAGCCACTGATGCTTTCTAGACATCGTGATTTCCCATAACTGAATAAANTTTTCTACCCGAAGTATTTGTAAACAACACGGCGATTCCCTGGGGGCACCGCCAGAAGTGAAGGGCGTGAGGCCCCTGCACTTCCGGTTAGTCGAAAAACTCCGGGCTGTGCCTCCAGAGGTAAAGGAAGAAAAAAAAAATTTTTTTTAACCGATGGATTTCCAGATTGATACCCCCCAAATCCTACACCCTGGACCTTTAGAGGGGACCTATCATGCTTCTTTTCAGGGTCATACTTGTATCTTAGGTTTCTTTGTTGCTGTGCTTTAATGTTCAAAAGACTATTTTCCTCATACTGTCTGTCCTGGAAAACCTATATTTACCCTCTGTCTGAGAAGGCGCCTGTCTCTTTAGGCCCCCTCCCGAAAAGCCCAGTCTGCTCTGATTGGTCAGTGTTTCCAGGTCTTCCATATCTCGATGTCTCTGCATTTTCATTGCAGTCAGGAGACTGACTAACACAGTATATTTTGCTTAACTTTCTAATATGAAAAATCTCCAGTAAAAGCTTCTAAACCAAAATCCTTAGAACTGGACATGTTCCAGCAGGAATACGATCTGAAATTGGAGAAATGTTAACAATATCAGCAACCAAGATTACATGTTTCCCTGACGTTAGCATGTAGCTACATGTAGCAGTGTATGTAAGGTAAACCCATGCAGTACTGTGCCTGGAGCAGGTGAACATATAGGGAAATCCATCATGAGCTGGTGTCAGCTTGTTTCGAAAGTAAACGGAAATGGATTATCAAAAATGGTCCGAAGCCTGAGGTTTATGTTGATAAAGATTACTTTTGCATATGTTTACCTCATACCTCACATTTACCTAAACCAGCCTTGAGCTGATACTTTCAAGCAGAGATGAGGAACAGGCTACAGACATCTTGTAATCTCACTTTTTTCTAACACTGCACCACCAAGTTTGTTTTCATTTTCAAACTTGTACTCTTCAGCACCAACCAACAATGACTCAAGTGACATCACTTGAGGCTGTTAATGACACTTCACACAGCTCCCTCTATAGCCACAACAGGCTTTACGCAACTTTTTTCACATATAAAGAATACTCCCCACGCCTGGTAAACATGTGAACGGAGTTCTTCATACTGAAAAATGTTTGCTGAAGAATTCAGCATTAAGAAAACTTAATATAATAGCGAACATCCGGCTCTGCTATTAAATTTCAACCATTTCTAATAGAGACATACTTTATGTCTTGATGTTTCTTCCACTGTTCATTGTCCAGATTGTATTTTTCTTTCCAGTGTAATTACAAGTGTTTGACCAAACAATGCCAAGGGTATGACTCAGCACTTTGCTAATTGCATGTTTGTGATACTCTATCGTGTTAGGTCTGGAAATGGAGCAACACTCACTCAGGGATGCCTAGCAGCCATGTTTTTCTTCTAGAAATGACTTCACAACCCTGACTTTCTGGCACCTCCACAGCCACTGTGGTTTTGGCCTAAGTGTGTTGCAGGGAGAGTGAGACACAGATGCTTCGTATTACCCAGTCTTCCTAGCTTACAGTACCTTGGGAAACTGCCACTATGGCTTGGCTGGACAGAAAACCAATGCAATGTCAAAACCTAAAGACTAAGAATTTCATAATTTCAGTCTGGAGTCAAAAGAGCAAATCGATGCCAGGAAACAGAAACATAAACCTAGAAAAGAGTGAAAGAGTGAGAGGAGGCGTTTATAGTAGTTGTACCCCACCACCACCCATACAGGCCATGAACTTCTGCCATTTTTTGAGAAAAGTAAAGGTCTTTGCATAATTGTTTGTTTTTCTTTCAGCATGCACTAAATATTTTAATGATGCCTCTGGTCTAGAAGAGGTTTTGCCGTCTTTGTGGTCTGCCACGCTTACATTATGGAGCCAATGAACCAGCCAAGAGGTACTGCAAGCAAACACCTCTCCATTATCCAGTTAGAATAATGCTCCATAATAACCTCTTGTCTTTTCAATCTATATTGAGATCATACTTTGCCAAGAAGTGGAGAGTAATAAAAATATCCAGATACCTCGGAATAGTGTCTGTAAGAGAAGTTTGGGGGTTTTAAACACGCTCTTGTTTCCCTTTTCACAGTATCGGTTCCTTCGAGTTGATGCATGTAAATGTGTTGAACCTTTTCTGAGTTTTGGTACTTTTTGCAAAATACAGTGTCAGTTTCTTCCTCACACTCTGTTATGGTACATATAAGTTCAACAGCTAATAATCTCTCGTGTCTTTATACAGTCATCATGTTTGAGTATACATTTATAAATCAAATGTTCATTCATTCATTCATTTTAATGCACTGAGTTAGTATCTTACTTGTATGTAGGTAGGCAATATAAGCTCAGTGTGATGTTACAGAAATGTCACTGACCAATGATCTGTCATTCTTTGAGGGGCAAGTAGCAAATGTCCCAGTTACCTCTGCAACCTTGTGCTGCATTCAGGTACTGTCAAAATCATCTTAAAAATGAGTTTCCGTTTCATGGCTCGCCTGACCCATTTCCTTTGCTATTTGTTATATCAATATATTCTTTAAGTGATCTGAGCAAGAAAATACAACACATATTCTTTGTTTCCAAATTACAATTTAAAGCTCACGAACACACCGAGGTCAGTAAACCAACCATCCAAGGAGCACATGAATGCACTGGCTTTGGCTGGTGGAGGTCTCATTATTTCGCACTACGTTAATAACAGCAAGTGGGCGAGTGGGAAAAGTCAGGCATTCATGACGACTAGGACGTAACACAGGCTGACCCAGCACATATCAAACACTAAAAGAGTTGTTCAAAAAGATTCCTTTGTTCATTTTTGGCAATCAGTACGCAATATGGGACAACATGTATCATGCAGCAGTTTCCCTAGAATAGATGAATCTCAGAGGGGATTATTTGTGAGAAACAAAAAACTATTCCATTGAAAGCTCGAGTGCCTATTAACCCAATGTAACATCTTGTCAAATCATGGATGTATAAAGAAACCTGGATACAGCATTGGTGGCTGGATCCGGTTCATCCCTATGAAAGTTGCTCAGTGGTGCATACAGCCAAATAATTTCCAGAGTTTGAAATTATCCAGATGATCAGCACTGATTCCTCATCATTGGGCCCATAGAGCAGGCGCACTTCTGCTGCCCCAGCTGGCAACCTCTGGTTTAGCACTCCATAAACTTGAATGGGGATAAAGTGATTTAATCATGCAGCTCTTCTAGACTTTCCAAACGTTACCTGACCGAATGATCCTGAATGATTTAATCCTGATAGTTAAATGAGTCATTTGGCAGGAGTTGTGATGCTAAAAAAAATCCTCCACTGATTCATAGACTGTTCTATGGGGAAAAGTCTTTTAGGGCCTAATGGCATCACGTTACAGACTTGGAGGTCGTAATTCCACTGTGAAAATTGGCTTCAAAGCCCAGCGCAATTCCTGGGGGCCTGTGTCGAATGGAACTGAGGGCTAAAATTATGAAAATGTGTTTTCTTACACAAAACTTTGTCTAAAAAAAAATTGCCCCTAAAACTATATCTAGCAGATATGGTCTCCATTTGGTCTCCACAAACTCTTTGTCTGTCTGTGATTTGGTGCTGGATAAGTAACATACACTATTTCTATTCAACTAAATCAATGAGCTAAAAAAAATGCAATAAAGCAGTGATAATTTTCTGTGGGTTTGTCACTATGAGCGACACCTTCCACATACAAGCAGTCAAGCGATCCATTGTTTATATAAAAATATTGATTAAAGTCGCTTAAGGGCTCCCTCATGCACGTGTAATCATGGCCCCCTAAGGTGTAGATGTCCTTCTAATCTGATTTAATCCATCTACTCTCCTCATATCCATCTTTCTGTGCACACATTAACTGCAAACTGCACCCACCCCGCAGTCATTTTGACGTTGAGCACCTCCCAAAGCCATTTGAAATGAATGACAGTCCATTAAACGGCACTGAGAGCACAAATAAATCCCGCAGGGTCCCTTCTCTTAGTGGTGTTAATCCTTTAAATACAATACCTATCACCGTAAGCATGTTTATATTTAGCTCAACACAAAGACCACAGAGTGCAAAACAAGCATATTAGATTTGGCACTAAATCTATATGAATATTTATCAGGAAAATGTAGGATGTTATGTTAGGAGGCCGAAAGATTGTGTTAAAGCACAAAGTCTCACTCATATGTCGTTCTTACACTGATCAGGATCTCCACGGCTCAAATGTTCTCACACTCCAATTGCTGGGATTGCAAATAACGCAGGGCTGGAGACAGTCTTTCATTTTCCTACTTGTTGCACAGGGCAGAGGCATGTGAACACACACACAAACACACACACACACACACACACACACAATAGAGACATAATGAAGCACGGAGACACAGGCACATCAGACGAGACTCTCCAGCTAATCTTGGGGTTGCTTCCCATGAACAGCCCCCACCCATCTCTGTGTCTATCCCAGCTGCTGGGACTTCTTTCTCTGCCTTGCTCCCGCCGATCCTATTGTCCTCCGCCTTATGCTGCCAACCTCTCACCCCTGACCCAAGACTTTACCCTTCTCAAACCCTCCTCCTTGCTGTTCCCCCAACCCCCATTAGAAGGAGTAGAAACAACTACTTGTAGCCCAAGCCGGTGAGACAGACCAGCCAACCAAACCCCATCATGTCAGGATTCATCGTCAGGGCTGCGACAACAAAGCAGATGACACGGAGGTCACTTTAATGCCATTGTTCCACAAAGCTCTCCTCTCGTGCCTCAAAGCCCTGGGTCCTATGGCTGGATCCTGGATGCATAGGGAGTTGGTCGTAACCTGAACCTGACACTTCCACCCCTGCAGAGGTGTGTTTGTCCTCAGAGTCATGACGGAGGCGGTGTAGACATGGACTAAGTGCTTAATAATAAGTGGCAAATACAGCTCATCACAAGGGAAAGATGGAAGCTAATCTCTCTAGCGCTTGGCATATACTCTCCCCTGGCTGACCTCTGCGAGAGTGGGTCAATCCATTACTTTATTGCTTTAAGCACTGACAGGCAGTTTTCCAGCAGCACACAGTGTAATGACCTTTTGTCCATCATACTGGATGTTTTTAAGCATCTACTGTGCAAAGTGGAACCCATTTATGGCACCGTGATGCTGCGCAGTCACTATATCATCATCAGTGTCTAAACATTTACAAACTTACAAACGCATTCTTTGTACACTTCATTATTCAAATTAAGTCTCTGTAGATGGAAACACATGATGGACACTGCACACACAGCGTACACAAAAGAGTCATGTTTCTTAAATCATTTTGTTGGAATAGAAATACAAATGCTTCTTTCCACCCCCTGAAACTGGTCTTTGATAAATAAATAAGGCACTGTTTACTTTGTTTATTAAGAACTTTCCTTTCGAATATAAGTTTTCAGAGCAAAATTAAATAGGACAAGCAACTTATCTTAAATTCAAATTACTTTAAAAGGTGCTGTATATGACACTCAGGGCCGAATTCACAAAGAATGAACTGCGGCCGCTGATAGCACCTTGAATTGCACTTCACTTGCACCTGCAGTTTGCTCCGTCTTAACGTCCTATTCATAAAGGATATTGCGCTAATGATATACCAGCGCAAACACGCCCACAAAGTTTGGCAGCTGAGTGCAATTTGCCCCTGATTTGCTGTGGATTTGACCAAGTCTGACCATTTTATCACTATTCCCTCTCACTTGTAGCTGTTTTTTCGTTATCTTTTGAATTTAATATAAATTATGGAACTGTTTTTGTTCACGTTTGTTTCCCCCGTTTCGTAAAATAAATCATTGAAAGTTGCTTTTGAAATGCGTGACAGAAGTGCGTTTTGAGGACGACCGCAGACTGTCACCTGTTCAACGCATCAGTATCTTCGGATGCCATTAAAGTAATAATGATTATAATAATGATGTCAAAATATTATTTACAGACTGATTTAACAGACGATCACTGCTGCCACGATCACTGGAAAGTCTGGGCGAGAGGCTTCCACAGAGGAGTGCCCAGTTTGCACCAGCTTTCTAAAGACGTTATTTACTTCACTCAAACTGCGTGTGGCTATTAGCGCTGGTGTTAGTGAATTAGACGTTGTTTATCAATGAGACTCATTTGCATAGAAAGGGGCAATTTTTGCGCCAAATATATGCATATTACCACATTCAAATACATGCAAATAACACTGGAGCACCGAGAAGCAATCTGCTTGGCAGCGCAGTTAGTGGAACATTTCACCCTCTGCGCGTGGTTTGTGAATTAAACGGTATCTGTTTGCTCCATTTTTACTGGTTTAGTGGCGGCAAAAGCCACGCAATCCTTTTGTGAATTCGGCCCTCAGAGCATTAATACAGCAGCAAACCAGTGTTTACTATGTGAAGATACAGTGGAGTAAAGGTGTCCTGAGCAGAGGATTAAGTCACAGTTACTCTGTGTGTGTTCTTACCCGAGCTTCTCTGTACTTTGTTGAGGTAGCCGTGTCAGCCGAGCATGCATGTTAGTGCATGTGAGTCCCTGTGTGTGTATCCCACTGGCTAATTTATCACCACTGCTCTGGACTGTACTCATATGCTGTTTACTGCTGATAACGCCTAGAGCCGACCCTCTGGTTCCCCCCACAGGTTAAGGTTAACTCTGTCATCACTGTTGCCATTGTTAGCACTGTTGACACTTCAAGCACCGTTAGCTGCTAGCCACTGACTCAGCCACCTCCATATTGAGAGCCATGTGCAGGCAATCCTGGCCCAGACACTAAATCATAGATGTGCTCTGAATGTACAGCTCCTTTAAAAACAATAAATACAGTTCAGTTAGGAACACTTAATTCAAAGAAAACTTTATTTCCATTTGCAGTATTATATTTGGCGGCATGGCTCTGTTCTGGGGCCTCTCTGCCTTTCCTAGGCCTACGCAGAAAGCCTCTTCCATGCGCCTCTGTGAAAAGTCTGAAGGCAGATGGAGCACACCTCTCTGCCCTTCCACGTGCAAACGAGGAAAGCCTGAGGCAGAGAGAGCAAACCTCCCTGCCCTTCCATGCGCCTAAATTGAAAACCTAAGGCAGGGAGAGCAGCAGCAAAGACCCCCCAGGAACAGAACAGAGCAGCATCAATGACAAACAGAAATGACATTGATAAGTCAGGCACAGCATGAAAAGGAGGAGCTGGGGTGGAGGAGGGTTGCAAAGCAGCTTGCAGAGGAAGTAGCAACAGCAGTCAGGCCAGAGCAGTTTAAATAGGGCGCCCTGAATGAGATTTGCCAATTGGTTGCATAGAAAGGAATCATGTGATCTATCAGCTGACTCCCTTCCATCAGTTGATTGGACTGTTTGAGATCAGCTGATGTAGCTGGGATGTGAGCTGAGCTTGACTTTGTGTCCTGCCTGAACTAACAATATGCTCAATAAAATGATGTTCTTATACTGTCTTGAAAAATGTACACTAAACCGGTCTAGCAACAATAAACACAAGGCCATCACAAGCAACTCTTAAGCCGAGGGGTATGTACACCTCACGTCATGGGATGACTTGCAAACATAAGGAACTCTATGCACACATTTGCAAACTTTGACCCACACACAGGATTATGCGATGCAGAGAGTTCACTGTGCTCCTTCCATCACAGCGCTACTTTTCCATTTTCAGCTGTGGACACTATTGTTACAGTATTGTTTTCCCATAGAGTGGAGGTCAGAAGCTAAGATGACTTACGAGACCTCTCAGCGGTGTAGCTGTAACATTCATACTGCTAACCGATCTCTCCTCTGGTGTGTGTGTGGTGATGGGGGTCAAGCTGTTTTTCAGACAGAAACATCTGGGATTTCCTCTCCCCTGAAGCTGCTGTTAGCTGGTATGTCCCTCTTTCCTCTAAAATTGACCTACAGCATAGTAAATGACAAAAAAGCTTTCAAAAATGGTGACGTGTGCGACTGGTAAAAGCATCACACATTACTCACTGACTTGCTTGTGTGGGCTTGAGTTAAGTATGTTTAATTTTTTTCTGCAAAACCAGCGCTCAACAATTTACTCAAATTGAAATCCATCTTCTCAAACTCCCAAACAGTCAGTCTGAGAAGCAAACAGCTCCCCCAAACACTCTCCCTCAGCTATTGGGTTTCCTGCAGCTGTCGCTTTATAAAAGCTCAGCTATTGCAGATTTTCATCTGCTTGGCAGAAGTGCCTCCTCCTGCCTATCAAGCTTTTCTCCGGAGGATAATAAGCAGACAATGAAAACTCTTACTTGGAAACCTTTTCCTTGGGCAGGAAAATGATTCCTGGCAGGAGACAGACAGAGAGTGTGTGTCCAATGGCCTTTAACGCTGGTTTCACTGTGTCACATGCAGCACCACATTACGACAACATGAGCAAAGAGGTGTCATGTGCTTTTTCTGCAACATCTCAGATAAGCAACACAACAAGCTGTGAAGAAATCAGCCTTCACAGGGTTTGTTTTTATGACTGCGTTATCAAGAAAGCATCTTTGAACATCTTGAGTAGGATTTTACGCATAATCCTGGATAAAGAGGCAAGGAAAAAGTCATAAGGGGTTACATGGGTATTCATTTAAATTCCTGCTTAATTCATCCCAAGCGTAGCATTTAGCTGCATCCAAATGGTCTCAGGCTGTCTGGCATGGCTCTTCATATGGTGGACATTTCTCATTGGTGTGCTGGGGTACCCCAGATGCTTTTGTCTTACGGTTGTTTAGCAGCTGCGTAAAAGCGCAGAGGACAAAGACCTATCTGTGGCGGGTTGAATACACTCAGTGGGCACACAGCCAACAGCTCAATCCTACAGGCTCCCACAGTTGAAAAGCAGACTAATGCATTCTGCTCTCACTCCTCACAGATGATCTTACAGGGAAATTAGCTGGAGGCCCTATTATTTCCCCCCATTTCACTTCACTGCTTTCACATCTGAACTGCGGTCACATCGAGTTCCTAAATAATTATCTACATACAAGTTTGAGAAACTTAGAAACAATACTTGCACTTATGCACATTCTCCCAAAACAGGAAGAACGAATACATTCATTCACACCTCTTCACCCTCATATCTGATTGTAGAGCATGGAGAGATATCAACGTAGCATCTTTGGTTTCTGAAGGGAGATTCTGAAGCCTGGATTTTGGTTTACCACTTGCCAGTTGATCAAGCCAAAGATTTTAAATCTGAACAAGAGGGAGGAAACCTCGGTGAAGCCGCAGCAAGCACCACTTGGCTATCAAAAGGCTGAGACACCTGTTGTCTGTGGATGTAACACGTCCCTCATCACTTACACTGAAAGCACATTAGGAATTGATCTTTTAATGGCCAGTGTGAAAAGGAGGAATAAGTACAGCAAGGAGAGCCTGTTTCAAGGTTCAGATGTGACTATTGTTTTAAGACAATCTTTTAGGCTGGGGTGCTCAAAACAAACTATGATGGTTTTGCCATTTGTCTGTTATAGCTCCTCCAAATGGCCACACTTGAAGGGCTTAAACTTTCAGACAGTCTTTTCTTAGTAAGGTTTTCATTGTGTTGTACTCGTTTGTCCATGAGAAAAGGAGCTGCGTGAACTGAAGACTGAAAAAGAAGAGAACTTTAGAGATAAGTTTACACCCTGCCAACACACACACATGGCCAATTGTTGCATTTTTACTTTCAGAAATTGACAAAAAGCTTTTACGGGGATCTCTCATGTTCTTCCACACCATTTGGCAAAAAGCCTCTTCTTTACCCAGTGTGTTCGGCTATTTTTGTCGGATAATTTAATGCCATTTGACTGTCCCTGGCCTGTGGTCTCTCAGTGAAGAGTCATTATTAGAGGTCATTAGAGATGTCTGTACAAGCGAAACACAAAATTCAGAGGTGCACAGCAAAGTGCCGTAGCAACTTTCGGAGCCTTCCCCTCGACATGACAGGCATGATGACGAATTTTTTTGGGGTGCAACCTCATGCAAGGGACATGCCCCAAGCCCCAAGGAACAGCACTTGGCTTTGAAGCCAATTTTATATAGTGGCCAAAAGTGGAATCACATCTGGGTCGGTCACGTGATGCCATGAGGCCCAAAAAGACTTTTTCCCATAGACTTACAATTTGAAAGACACATCTGTGGATACATTTTTTGACGTCACAACCCCCGCAAAATAACTAATTTCACTATCAAGATTCTATCCATATGGTCCAATAACATTTCAAAAGTCTAGACGAGCCACACGATTAAAGAATTTACTGCCATTCAAGTTGATTAACTTGAATTCAGCTGGCAGAAGTTAGCTGCTCAGCCACACACGGCTGCTGTAAGTCTCGTGGTTGCTTGCTCCATGGGGCCCACAATGCACAAGATCCAGGTAATTTCATAAAGCAGAAATAGACCTTTTGTGGCTCAGTGGCACATGACGTTGTTGGAGTCCCACCTCCAATGCTTTATCCAGGTGGCTTTATACATCCATGGGGACACTACAAGCATAAACCTAGTGTTAGAGTGCTACCTCTGCAACTGGCTTCAACCTTTAACCCCAGTGGTTCCCCCATGGCTCTAATCTGTTGGCCCATATCCTGGCCATCACATGGTAAATGCATTAGATAGCATAGCCCTCTCTGCCACAGGCATCATTTTGTGTAGAGCAATCACACTGCTCAGTCACTCTTAACACTGACTGCATTATGAGCTATTTACTTGCTTAGCAAAGAGTGGCAAGAGAAAATAGGTCATTCTGGGAAAACAATATTGACTATTTAATCAATGTCCCCTGCTCATGTGATATGGAGAGAATGAATCAAGGCGTGTGCAGTGTTTTGTGGGGGTGTAGTAAATGTGGTCGTACAGGGTCGCTGTAATGCGGTTCACTGTAGATGGCAAAAAATCCTGCAGTGGGGCTGAATGCCTGTTGAATGAGCGGGTGAATGTTGATCAGCTGCGGTGGCTCTTTGCTTTTCCCAACCTATTATTTCCCCCCAGGCTTTCTGGAACAATCATCTGACTGAGAACAAAACACTGATAGATTGCAGCTCCACTGGCAAATATCACCTCTGCACCCTATGTGCATGCACAGATGCCAACATATTGTAAAACTGAGGAAAAAACCCAAATTTGACCTTATTATGCATGTATTTGGCACTTTAACCTTGAAAATCGTGGGTGTTTTTCTGAAGTCTCGCAGATAATATAAAGGCCAGATTGTATCTTTGGCATATTTTATACAATGCCAGGGTTCAGCTGCCTGTGCGTATCTGAAAGCCTGTGGTCTTTTGCATATAGGGACTATTTTCAGATATTTAAATGCCATCCTGTTTCTACCATGTGGCAGTTTGACTGTGACATGTTTCTAACAAGGACGAACTTGCACGCGTGCGTACACACACACACATGCACACACACACAGTCACCCACGCAGCCGCTTGCATCCCTTCTGTTCAACTGTGAATGGGCTTTTAGTAAAAGTGACAGCCAAGGCACAAGCTTCAACAAGCATCCCCACTCAGGAACTTCTATTCCTATCATTTCATGTCACAATACTCAATGGCTCTCTTTGTTGTCGGAGGAGTTATTAAGCTCAACAAATTAACATGACTGCTCTGGCAGACCTGGAGGGCTGGAGAGAAACAAAAAATATATAAAAAGGCAGAGGAAAACGGTGAAGATGTGAGAGGAAAGGAGACCCAGACGGAGAAGAAGGAGATTTCAGAGGAAATAAAGTAGAGCTGGAGATGAATGAAGTCTTGATTGGACTAAAGGGGGCTCTTTTTTTGGAGCACAGTTGCAAAAAGTACTGTATGGGCCTCATCTGCTGTATAATTACCAAAGATGCTCGGTCATATTCTATGCCAAATGGAAAGAAGCCCAGAAATCATGTAGCTATGACAGCAACTACCTCATTATGGGGGAGTGTAACTAATGACGGCAAACCGAAGACGAAAAGCAATTTAGGAATTATTGATGGTGACACAGAAATGCGGGGATCAGTCGTAAAAAGCTTAGCGCATCCTTTATTTGGAATGAAATTCATGTAAGGCATCTTTTTGGAGTTAACAAGAGAATGCTTTGGTTCAAACAAACAAACACAAAACAGCAAAGTTCAATTTGGCTCTCAGCACCCTCTGACCATCTCTGCAGTGACTCATTCTTTCAGCCATGTGTTGTTTCTTTTCTCAGCATCTCTTGAAAACAGAAGCATGTGCATGACCCACAATATGCCTCTGAGGATCCTATCGCCATGAGTCAACTAAAAGCAGGGGGGAATTATCGGACTCTCTGTTGTTGCTCTGCCATCGGTTGACAAGTTGTTGATTCTGAGAGTGCAAAAAAAAAAAACACCACCTCCGCTGGCGCAGCGTTAGCAGTCACGGGTCTTTCCTCTCCTCAGAGTCAGGATGCAGGGTCACAGCACATGTGCCTGTCACAGAGATCACTGCTGATGGGTGAGCAAAATAATCTGACACTTTCCAGACATCCTAGTTCAAATGGAGGAGAGATACACATTGAAGAGCATGAGGCAGCCAACACCTCGAGACACTTCGCAGACACATGTGTAAAAATCATTATGAAGGACGCTGTCCAACTCCTGTGAAGGACGGAATTGATCAGTGGAGATCTTCACTATAACAAAGACAACTATCATTTGACAACAAGTTTAAGTGTGGTTTATACTTCAGCGCTGAATCATAGATGTATACCTTACGCCGTAGCCTGACATGCACCTCCCCAGATAGATAAGTACACATGGAGGTGATGCAGACCTCCTGGTCATTTTTTTAAACTGAAAACCATTTCCCTCAGTGGAAACACAGTTTTTATTTACTTTTATTTCACAGATAAACACTAAAAAGACAATAATATCATAGCATGTTAAGTCTCAGCTTCATATGAGATAAAGAGAATCCGCTTGCCACTATGCTAATTTAAGCAATGGGAAAAGCCACAGGCCCATGCTAATTATGTTAGCATGATACATATGGGAAAAACATGCCTAGTTTAAGACAACTGTTTTGTAACTAAACCTTGTGAGCAATGGCATAAGGTAATTAGGATGAGCCCAAGTCCACGCTGTAGTAGGGGTGGGGGAAAAAATTGATATAGCATAGTATCGCAATACTTTTGAGTGGCAATATCGTATCGTCACAGTGCCAAGTGTGGATTTTTTTTATTATAGAAATTATTAATATCACAAATACAAATGAAACTTTAGGTACCCTACTAGAAAAATATAATCAGTTGCTTCTTTCAGTCCGGATACATTTTGCTGCTTTTGCAAAAACAAAAAAAAAAAAAGCTGAAGTGAGATAAACAGACTGAAAACTTAATCTTATTAGATAAAAATGATGGTAAAGTATTTTGGGGACATAATTTACAGTTGAAATATATCGCTTTTTTTTGGTCGCAATACTTAGCATATTGCAACATATTTCGAATCACAATAATATTGTATCGTGACTGAAGTATCGTGATGATATCGTAGCGTGGATCCTCTGGTGATTCCCACCCCTATGCTTCGTAGTTATGAAGCAGATTTTGCGCCTAAACTAGCCATCATATAGAGTTAGCATTTTAGCACTCCTGATTTCCTCATCTCAAAGTCAGTGGGTTTTTTGAATGGGTTTTTGGTTGGATGCTTGAAATAAAGTCTGTGGTTAACACAAGCTAAAGAGACTTTCAGGTTTTGCCCTACGCCATAAGTTAGGCAAGTAAATACCCCACTCGTGAACTTCGAAGCTTGTAGGTGTCTTAAAAAAGGCAGTTGCTAACAAGTAGCTAAATGAGACTATAGAACATTATCATGCCAAAGACGGCTTTACAGCCTTGTTGTGGTGGCAACATTAAGTCATGCAACCATAGTGTATTTCGTTTATCATGAACTTTTTACATGTGCCGATTGCATTTACACTTCAAAAATGATAGAACTGGTGTTCATTTGTGAAGATTAGGTTGCTGAACAAAACGTGCGAGTACCATAAAATGTTAGAATCCGAAATTCAATTGAAAAATCCAATTGGCTTTCTGATGAGGGAAATGGAAAAGGACAATGTTAACTTTCACATTGGCCTATAATAAATGTCCCAGCAGCACTCTGTATCATATCGTCACGTCACATGATCAAATAGAGACTTGACATTGGACAACATCTACATACATATTACCCAGCAATCACCATGGCATGTATATGACATCTGTATACGACAAAAATGCCAAAGAAAATTAGAAATTATTCATTTTATTAAATATTTTTTTATAGTTTATTTATAGCTTTTACAGTTTACGTAGAATAAGTGTATAAGTTGTTATAAAAAAACAACCATGGTAGAGATCGGTTTGCCTTTTTGAGGGCATACAGCCAATCGCATCGTTTTTTTTAATAACTCGCAAGGACCTGTTCTCCGACCAGCACATTGTTAGAGGACTTGCTCTCTCCATGGCCCCCCCAGCCCACGGGCCCCAATGCAACAGCACTGCCTGCACTGTCTATATTTACGGCCCTGCTTGTGAGTTATACTGCAGCTGAATTTTGTACTTTTGTTTAATGTTGTCGCTATTAAGCCAGTTTTATGTGTGTTTTAGGTGTGTTAGTTGAATCAATCAAAGTTAACTGCACAGTGGTACGGAAAGCCCAACGCCAGCCAGTGTTTTAGAGGAGTAACTGCAGAGTGACACAGCCATTCCACTGTACAAGTATAATGTTCACAACGTCGTAGGCCACCTGTGTAGGCTACAGCGCAGGCTCTGCGTAGAGTCGATGCACAGCTATAAATCAACCATTTAGGCCTCCACTTGTACACCAGCAAACCATATGTCAGTAACAGCTGAGCCGTTGAACTGCAGCGAGATGGTTAATTAAAGACACATTCAAGTCTGTCAGCTGTGATTTACCCTCTTTTTCTTGAAATACTCAAAAACAATGATGTAACATTTGGATCTGGTTTGCATCCAGCCTTGATGACCTTTTCCACAAGACCACCACGCTGAATACAAAACACTCTGAATCGAGGGTTCAAAAGTTTCCATAAGGAAAAACAATCTTTCCTCTCTTTTTTTTTTCTTCTTTTTTTTTATGCGATTGGGATCTGGCTCCTAGAACAGACACAGCGTTCATAGTCGTGTCCATAATTTGCTGTATTTGATTAGTTGAATCTCCTGTCATAAGACGGCTTTAAATGTTAAAGACATAATCAAATTGTAGCTGTAAAAGAAAAGATGGTTAATCTTCCACACTGAGGCGAGCTGCTAAACTGTTTTCCAAAGTGAAAAATGAAATATAAACGTAGCTTATGTTTGACAGATTTCTCCTCTATAGCTTAGGGGCAACAATTTGCAGCGAGGAAAAACTATTAAGCTTTCAACTCAATGCCATGTCATGCTTTTCTCTGTAAAGTGAGTATGATCATCACATGCAAGACAGTTTTATCTCCAGGCTTTCCCTTCAGATGTTTGTCTCCGTGATAAAACATCTACGTAAGCCTGAAACCGCAATTTTCTCCCATGTATTGAAGTAACTCCTGGCAACCAAACACTGTTGGGTGAGCAATTGTCACAGGACAAACACCAAGAACCTAACAAGATATTTGTGGAAAATGACTTGCTGTCTGCCTCTGAATCGAGTTCAGTGGACCGAGGCCAAGTTATCCTCCCACATCCTTCACACAGGCCAACGCACTGTTAAATCGTTCACCACAAGGACAGAAGAGAATCTCTCTGAAAAAAAAAAAAAAAACATGTGGCCCCTCTGCGAGGTGAAGGTCACTGTAAAACCAGATCAGACATGAGTTATATAACCTCTGAATGACATCTTCACTTCACAGCTCTGAACACAATCAGCGTCAAGACATCCTGTTTATTTTGGGCCGAGTGTTTCATGCACACTGTTAATCCATTTTCTGTGTTCAGAGTGATTTCACATGAAACAGCAAATCACAGCACGGCAGTATGATGTCAGTTTCTCTGATACAACAAAGGCAACCTTTATAGCAACTAAATTAATCTCCTCATACCCACAACAACAGGCTATGCTACTCATCCTGAAAGGGCCCATGGAGAATCTCTGAATTAAAAAATTGGAGCTTTAACTAACAAGCGGACAATGTACAAAGGTTTGACTGCCATGCAGAGTAATATCCTCTGTGTGACAGTGAAAGAGGGTCTGTGGGGAATTGGTTCACAGGGTATCCGCTCTGAAACTTGCAATTCTGTGAACTTCTCTCTCTACATTAAGAGCCACTGAAGTCGCACAAAGGAGCAGCTCCAAATTAGAAGCACAAAGACGCCTCTGTGAGAGCTTCAGAGCGAATTAATGAGCATTGATACACATTCGCACACAGAGTTCTTCCCCTGGCCTCAGCTGCGCCCCGGCAGACAACACAAGCCAATAAATGCTGCTCAAATACAAAAAGCTCAAAATGTTAGAATCACTGGATCCACTCTGTTTCTTTTTCTTTTTCACTGTAAAATATCTACTCCACTGCAGGGTGGGAACAGTTGGGGGTGTTTGTCATGTCAGCTATCCCATCTGGTTCACAGTTTATCACTGTTTCAAAGTCTTAAAGTCAGCAAGAAGTTCCTAAACATCCATGGCATGAGCGCCTCACTCCTCCCATGCATCCCCCCCTCAGGTTGGGAGCACAGATGGCCAACACTTGGGACTGATTTTTAAAGATGGGACAGCTCAGCCCTTCAGATAGCAATTACAAGCCCTGACATAACACAAAGCATGAGGGCTCCAGCTATGGAGCATCTGACTAATACAATATGTTGCTTGTTAGTTTTTTCCAGTAACTTTTAGTCATTTTTTTTTACCAGCAAGCATACTGTGCAGGTTGGGTCAGGAAATACCTTTCAGTGGAAATCATGAACAAACATTGCAACATGATAAGTCACTGCTGACCAATAATGATCAATAAAGACTGGTTCTGATCACGTAGTTCACCCCAGTGTTTCAGCACTGAGACAGTGGAGGCAGCAAGTTGATCTGGATTTAACACCTCCGCAGACTCGCACAGAATTGACTGCAGGAATCCTGATAGACTTAATCTCTCTAATCGCTTTCCTCAAGTTGCTTCAGCAGGCTGCTCTAATGCCGATTCTCGTGAAACCGGGTCAGGTAAACAGCCTACTTCTGCAGCAATCAGTAAGTACAAGTTGACGTTAAAACAATCGGCGCGCCCCGAAAGTTGGAGCGACAATAACAAAGTGTGAAGCATGCTGTCACCACAGGAAAAAGCGCGACATTTATACAAGTCTTTCAGCTGTAGCCTATACATGAGCGTGTTGGTTTAAACTTACCCATAGTTGTAAGTTTCCCAAAGCGTCCGAAGTGAAGCGATCAGCTGAAAGTTGAGCCCCAGCTACACTGATGTTGCGTCCTGGGATGCGCACACACTGACCGCCCGGCTGCTCGAACACTCAACGCTGCGTCCCTTTGGAGACAGCCCGTGTGACGTCACCGCAGAGGGGGATTACTGATGGGAGGACGGCCCCTAACCCACTCACCTCCTCAACCCTCATCAGGAAGTTTCACTGGCCACTCAACTCATCATGAGCCACTGTTATCTTGAAGCATTCCTGCAGTCCTGTGCGTAAAATCCACAAGTCAACATGACATAGATAATGTCTGGGTTATCATGAGCATTATTAGAGTGCTGATCTAATAAACTGATTTCAATCAAGATTATACCATGCAGTTTAAGAAAGATTCCTCTGTACTATTGTTCACTACAAACACATCAAGCCAGTGTTAAGGGGCTAAGTGTTATCAGCTCAGCTGGGTGAGGATAGACAGATGAGGTGTTATCGCAGGTCAGAGACCAGACCACCATATGAACTGCAGAGTCAGGAACAATTCTAACTCTGGTTTGTGTCTCTCATTTTACCTCCAGTCACAAGGCTAAGCACTTGTTTTTCAGAAAAATAAAAGGCTGGGGTTATTGAACGACACTGCTGATCTAAAGGTATTTTTCAAACACTCTTCCGACCATCTGGATAAAAACAATATCCACTGTCGCCCAAGCTGCGACTACATTTCCTACTCAAGGAGCCAAAAATGTCATATCATCACACAGTAAAAATATAAACATGTTATTTTGGATGAACATTTAAAGTGTCAGTGTGTGAGATTTATGGGGATATAGTGGCCTCTAGTGGTGAGGATTGTGGATAGCAGCCAGCTGAAACTTCTCCCAGTTAGAATTCCTTCAGTGTTCATTGTTCAGGAGGTTTTTACCAGGAGCCAAATTATTCACAGAGGTCTCTTCCTCTCCAAAACAAATGGAGCAGGTGATTTAACTGGTAAAAACACTGACTAAAGCAGTTTCACATTACAAGTCAGTGTTTCTCCCATGATGTTTGGCATGTCAGAGATGGTCGCTAGCCTAGCACCTGCTAATCTGATCTCACCTTTCTTCCTCTGATACCATAAGATCCAGATGTTCAAGAGGTTTTAACCAGGAGCCGAATTATTCAGAGCTATTTCCTCTCCAAAACAAACACGCATGATGAATAAAACTGGTAAAAATAGTGAAAAATATGATAATAGAGCACCATTAATCTATACAAATACAACTGGTAATAAAGCTAGAGCTGCAACAACTTATTGGTTAATTAATTACTTGTCAGCTAAATTAATCGCCAACTTATTTGATAATCAGTTAATCAGTTTGAGTATTTTTTTTAAGAAAAAAGTCTTAAACTTTCTGTTTTCACTTTGTTAAATGTGAATATTTTCTGGTTTCTCTTTGGGTTGTGGACAAAACAGGACCTTTGAGGACTGTATCTTGGACATTACAGAACCTTGATCAACATTTTTCACCATTTTCTGACATTTTATAGACTAAACAACTCGTCTCTCACTTGCAAAAATAATCAGCAGATTAATTGACAGTGAAAACGATTGTTAGCAGCAGGCCTAAATAAAGCTTTTAAATTTTGTTCGGCTCAAGTCAATTACAGCTACCTGGAAAAGCTGGGAAACAGATGGAATATTTTCATTTTCATCTACTAAAACACTCTTTAAGAACTCTGGAAATACCTTCAGAATAGCGACAAGTGTTAAATGACCTTCTTGTTTTGTTTTGTTTTTAAGATCACTGACAGATGCCCAGCTGTGTGACTTGAATGCAATGGTAATAAATGAGAAGCACAAACTAGGGATAGAATAATTTTACTGTCCTTTTATGAGTGAAAAAAGGACAGAAAAACACTTTAAATTAAATTAAATTAAATTAAATTGTGACTGTATTGCATGATACTATGCAGATCATTTCTCCTACCCAACTCCCTTTCCACCCATCCCAGTGTCCATTTAAATACATACATGCACACAAGCATGCATGAATAAGTTCACCCAGTGATCTACAGTTGTACATGCATGCATTTACACTGACAGATTTATAGTGTTAGTGGAAAAAACAAAACAGTAATCACCTCCCTTTTGCCCTTGCACGCACCCACACATGCATGGGTGCCTACGGTGTCTGATTTTAAAGATATCTCTCATGTTTGACATCACGTCTGTGGGCTGGGATAAATTGCAGTCTTTCACAAAGATGAGGCCTTTACAGAAACAATGCCAATCACCATCAATCCAGTGCGCTGGTATCCGGTATCCAAGGAGTTCTGAGCACCCCCTAATCCAATCCAGTCTTTTCACTGGTGGCCAAGTGGCAACTCTCAATGGGCTGTTTCATGGCCAAACGGGGCATCTGCCCAACATAGCAAACACAAAAGCCTCCGAAAGGCAAATATTTAACTGGTCAACTTCAGCGTTACAAAGACAATATCATCCTGTTTTTTCCTAAATATGTTTCTCTTTTTCAGTCTGCTGTGCACATTTATTTATTCTTTTTTGTGTGTTTTCTGCATCATTTTTGGGCTGTGGTAGTTTATAAGTGTCAGCAAGTTTGTTTGTTTTTTCATCAACATTTTCATATTTGTGTTTCTCCCAGCTTTGAATCTGCTTGTGTGGATTTCCAGCAGTACAGATCTGCAATTCCTGCATGCACCCCAGACTAAATGGTCAGCCATGATTAAGAAGTATTTTGACCACTTTTATGTCATATATTTGCACCTGTGTTTTTTTCCAAAGCTAATTCTGTCATTCAATGTCAGTACTCCCAGTGTACAGCAATTAAAAAAAATTCCATTGTTTCATAAACCACATATTTTAAGGAGGCCTATACCGGACAGAATACTTTCGGCTGATATAGCATGAGACTGTTATTAGCAAACTGCGTCTCTATGGACTTAGGTCTGCGTACATGAGCTGCATGTCAGTGTGTGTGAATAGAGGACCTGCATGGGAACATTCCAGCTCTGCGCTGGCTGTTACAGCAGGCATGGCAGCTGGCAGACAGCAGGCATGCAACTGTTATTAGGGTGAACCATGGCAAAACAAAACACATCAGACAAAGCCTTTTTATCTGACATTACACAGCACATATGGCCATGTCACTTATAGAGCAATGGGACCAGGGCATGACGTTTTAATTCCATTGTATTCCATGTATCCTGCAGAAAACCTTCAGTATTGCTTGGGATGTTTATTATTTTGTTTGCGTGTTTCTCACAATTAAAAGCTAGAATTCTGTTAGTTATTAATAAGTGAAATAAAAACACTGCAAATAAAAATGGGTACTTGGCAGGTCCAGCAGTGAATCAGGCCTTGGATGAAGCTGTTTGGACGAAGCTGTTCGGAGCTGTCAGCGCACCAATTTATGGAGTGTTTGATTGGAACAAACTAATATCTGTAATATCTGACACGGGCCAAGTATCAGATACAGTAATACTGTGCTCCTTAAGTGTTTTTCTTACCTAAAGAGGCATCATAAGGAGACACAGCTGAAGACCGAGCATATCTTGAAGCAATTTTGTCTGCTCTAATTTACGTTATGTTTCTAATTAAGAATAAGCACAGTGAAACAGGGATGATGGCAGGCAGTGGAGGCAAATTGAGGTAATCCTGCAGCGTCTAATTGCAAATAAAGAAAAGCTGTTGAAGCGCTGCACCAAACACAACAGCCACCATGGTTACAAACCACTGAGAAAATGGCAGACACTGTGAATGGGCTCAAAATGAGAGGCGGTTTAAAGTGATGTTGGCATCCGATCGGATGTTGCATGACTTGGTTGGACAAGTCTTGCCTGCCTCCTTCATGTGTCAGCTCATAACACTGCGTAACAGAACTATGACAGAAAAACCCTGCTCATATTTGTGATGAAATAACACGCAAGAGTTTTAAAAACACAAAGCATTACAAAATATCCTGTTTTCTGGGAGATATGCAGCCCAGTATTGAATGTGTGCTGAAGACAATTCAGCTGATTACTTCAGGTTTTCCAGATAACTCTCTTGAGATAAACAGATGTTAAGGAATGCGTCAGCAACAACCAGTCACTAAAGGCTCGAGGAGGTTGGTGCAAACTCCTCTCAGCTCAGTGCATCGTGGTTTAATCTGTGTGTGCTCATTATATGTGGACACAGTTTACTATTTTCCCAGAAAAGCCACGATTCTGCGAACACAGATAAGATTTTCTTACACTGTATATGCTTTATAAATAAAGACTGGAAATGATGATGATATCCTCTGTTAAAGTTGAAGGGGAAGTTGCTCATTAAACCCTCCCAAAAACCAGTACATAATCTCAAAAGATGGTTTACATTCTTCATTTTAACACTGCATCCCTTTGAACTCAGACAATGCAACTGTTCCTGAGACTTTGACCTTGCAGTAGTGGCATTCCCAAGGGGGGCCAGGGGGGCCCGTGACCCCCTGATACATTTTTATGACCCCCCCAGCAAAAGCAATTGGAGGCTGATATAACTGTCATGTTTAAAGTGAAGGCAAAGGTGGTGATATCTTGTGAAACTAGACAACCCATAAGGCATCCATTGTCGGCATAGCTTGTCGAGAAAGGGGCTAAATAACACCTTAGTTAGACAAGATTTTGGTGACAGAACAACTGACATGGCTATTTTCAAAGGGGTCCCTTGAGCTCTCACCTCAAGGTATCTGAATGAAAATAGGTTCTATGGATACCCACTACAATCTGTATGTAAAAATGGATGACATGACAGCTCCCTAAAAGTTAAGCCAGATCATCTCAAACGCCCCCTTGTGGCTAACTGCAGTATGGGTCATAAACCTCGCCCCCTCCATGTTAGCAGATGGGACATAGGCCAAACAAAAACTCAAAGTACTTATCAATTTTTTCCCATAACAGCGTTTTTGTCATATAAGGTAGTTCTTCTGTGCTGATGTGTCTTCAAGTGTCTCTTTTTTCTGATAATTTTGGTTATAACTAGTAATCTAGTTAAAATATGGGGGCATTAAGGTCATGATTGACAGCTGTCTGTGCCAATTGGTGTGGTTGCTATCAATGGCGCTGCTCAAAATTGGTCAGATGGGTGTAAGGGGACTTAGGGTGCGTTCCAGGCAACCTGTAACTTGTGTTTTTACAACCTTCTACCCGTGAAAGTGCACTGGAACGGCAGTCAAACCCGTAACTTACCACCCGTGAACTCGTACCAGATCGATGTACTCCCAGTTACGCTTTCTGATGTCACACAGCCCTCTAAACCAATTACCTTACTCCTCTAAACAACAATGGCAGCCCTATGGATGCGGTGTTGATGCAGGTGATACACGGTGAGAAATATACATAAAATACCCCTAATGTTTATGCATTATTGGCAGCAACTCTAACAGCCAGTTTCCAGTGCAAGAATAAATCAGTACAAAACACGTTTCCAAACNAACTCGTACCAGATCGATGTACTCCCAGTTACGCTTTCTGATGTCACACAGCCCTCTAAACCAATTACCTTACTCCTCTAAACAACAATGGCAGCCCTATGGATGCGGTGTTGATGCAGGTGATATACGGTGAGAAATATACATAAAATACCCCTAATGTTTATGCATTATTGGCAGCCACTCTAACAGCCAGTTTCCAGTGCAAGAATAAATCAGTACAAAACACGTTTCCAAACACACAGATAACGTAAAATAAAAACTATAAGAGCATCTGTGACATTATGCGCCGTTTCTCCTCCTCTGTTTCGTTCAAGTGAGGAAGGAACCAGCACCTTTGGTGACAGAAGTGATCATAAACAAACATAAACCCCGCATGGTCCGCCATGTTGCTTTGAGAGTTTGCCGCGACTTGCCTGGAACGCTATGAAGTCGTAAGTCGTGACTTGAAGCGGTGACTTAGGGGCTCAGAAACTTGCCTGGAACGCAGCATAAGTGGAGATGAGTCGTCCATCTTTATACACAGGGTGTTTCTCAAAGTCATGGAAGGATCCTTAAATGGCTAAATTTCAAGGATGCTACATCATCAAGGACTGTTCCAATATCAAGGATCCTTCAAATTTTACTAAGGACTGAATCCTTCCTTCAGAAAATTTTCAAGGATGCATGTGCGTATCCTTGATTTGCTCAAAGTGAAGGCAGGGCCTCTTCAATGAAACCTGCACCAGCGGAGCTCGGCAGATTTAGATAAATATGTCATGTATTTGGATTTATTGTTATCATGCAAGTATGAAAATATTACTGACAGAAACCTCATCATTTACACTTTCCAATGTGTCCACTGCCGAATAATGAGATTTTAAAAATACCGTGATTATGATAAAACATAAAAGTTTTTAAATTAATAATTTACAGCAGTGATAGAGCGCTAAGTGCCACGAAAGTTTCATTTAGCCTACCTGTTTTGTTTTTTTTATGTGTAATCCAATAATGTATTCTCCCTAAAAGTCATGTGACTCTGAAAATACTGCTTACATTTGTTTAAATTGTAGAACAACATTAGAGTGTGCCAAAATGATCACAGTACCCTGAAACCCCCTCAGTCTGCTGAGGGTTAATGACGTACACCTGGGGACACTTGTTGGCCTGTTCCAATGTTGCTAGGAAGAACTCATGCCTTGCCTCTGTAGGATCCTTCCTTGGAAGGATTCGTCCTACCAAGGAAGGATCCTTGACTTAGACACCAACAGTCTATGGTACCTACAAGTCTCCCCTAAACTGGAGAAGGCTGAATTGGTATTAGTCCATGCACATCCGATAATGATTAATATTTACTGGAAAAGAAACCAATCTATATCAGTATGTGATTCCCTAACTCTTCATACTGACATAGTTTTCAGCCAGCCTATACTTAAACAGTACAATAACAGCATATTCCTGAAAATCAGTTATGGCTTTTTGTTTTAGTATCACCCCCCCTCTAAGATATCCAGTGGCCTCATCTGGCCACCCCCATGAAAACTTTCTGGGGGCACCACTGCCGTATAGTGAAGAAACATATGAGGTTTAGTGTGGAACTAACATCTGGTTTAGTATTTGAGAAGAAGTGGAAAATAATTTCATTGCCATCTCAGGGAAAAATACCGAGGAAATATATATTGTTTACCACTACCCACAAAAGGCACTCAAAAGAGTTTGATCTATTCAACTTGCTCATAAAACTAAAAACCTGCTTACAAGTTGAAAACATATGCCACTTAGAGACAAAGTATGTTTGTGCTTGAACCTTTTATCTAATGTTTTCTGCAATGATCCCCCAATCTGACTGGGGATTTCTGATTATATAAACTTTTATTGAATCTGAAAATTGGCCTCTAATTATGTAAGTTCTTCACAGAGTTTAACAAAATAAATGTCATGTCTTGGCAGAGTTTCATCAGTCTCTGCTGGAGGTTCAGCAAACACAACACATCACCAGTGCTCACGGGTCAAAACAGACAGTGGTGAAGTGGTGCTGACCGACTCCAGCAGGTCGAGGGGAGTGATGAACATGTAAGCAGCGCTGAGCTCATGTAATTTATCGCCCCCGAGGCCCCAGGCAGAGGGCAGTCACAGAACAGCTCCACGCACAGCTGGGGGCTGGGCAGGAAGTTACATCCAGCAAGTTATCTCCTCAAGCGTGTGTGTAAAAGGAGAGCATTTAAAAAAAAAGCTTGTGTTACTGTCAGATCCCTGTGGATAGACATGCTCAACGTGTGAAATGAGCGAGAAAACAGAATCCAGCTGCAGTGTAACAACGCTGCAAATCGTGTTGCATCTGCTGCCCTCGGTTTCTGGTGGTGTTAAGAGTTGGGAGTGGCCAGATTTTTGGAGGACTCAACAGACAGACTTAAGTCTGGGAATGGAAAAACAACAAGAGCAACTATGCACACCCTCGTGACTCTGCCTCCAGAGATAATTGGGTCACTGCAACTCTGTTACTCTCCATGGTGTACAGGATGCATTAAGACCAAACCATCAGCTTTGAGCTGAACGTTGAGAGACAAAACATTCCTGTACATCTAAAACAAGGGCATCTATATCGGAAATATAGACACCGGACCAGCATTAGCTAATGACTGGATACTCTCTTGAGCAGTGCCCTAACACTGATGTAAACTATTCCTCCACCACTCCCATCATGTGTTGGCTGGCAGCAGTGGCCTTGGGCAGAGAACACCATATAATAAATAGGTCATTGTAGCAGAGCAAAGCTGTCTTTAGGCCACATTTTAATGCTGACACAGTTTCACTGATAGATGTGGTGTATTTTTGTTGGAAAATAACCCTTTAAATTTATTGTTACAGTAACTGAACTAATAGCAACAGTTTTAACACTTGTCTATACTATGCTGCCATCTAGTGGATAATTTTATGGTGGCCTCGAGGTGCAAAGCACCAAAACACTGTGGAAAACAGATTTGCTTAATTGTTCAGATGCACCTGTGACAGTTTTGTTTTGACACAGAGAACAAATGCAAAACATTTCAAATGTTTTCGCTCAGCTTTTTATGATTTCAAATTGTTTTCACACATGAAACTGTGGTTTAAAGAAGATTTACTGACACTCAAATGCAGATACTGAGAGAAGATATCACCTTAGAGTCGTATGCTCTCCGATGTCTCATACCAAGGAAACAATAAAAGACTATAATAGTTTCCAACAAGGAAACCACATGGGATGAGTTTAATCACATATTATTCTTGTAACTATTGTATTCTTTATGAATCTTGTTTATTTTTTGATCTATGTAATTTGTGTAAATGTATTATGCCTTTTGGATGAATTGTAAATTATCTTCTGGAAAATGTGGAAGTAAAAATATTGAAAAAGAAAAGTGAAATAACTGTGATAATTAGTCACGTGACCCATGTATATTTGGCACACCTGGCACAGCATTGTTCACTCTTAATAAAATCACAGTAATTCAGTGTTTGTTGGTTTGTGTTTATACCGTTTAAGGTTTCCTTGTCTCAAACAAGGAAGACAGGAATGAAAAAAAGTTTGTCTTTCCTGCTACCTTGAGTGAAGTTTTTGTTTTTGCAGCATTTTGTTTGAAGACAACATCATGTGATTTGATTTATTGACAAGATTTTTTTAAATGACTTATTTATTTATGATTAATCTATCCTCCGAAGACCCGAACTTTTGTTTGGGATGCATTTTTAATTTCTCCAAGCTATTTGGGATCAGAGGGACCCACTATCAAAGATAATTAAGTCCCAATGTCCTTAAACGAGACGACAATAAAATCCCAATGTCCTCAAACGTGGGCGGCACGGTGGTGTGGTGGTTAGCACTGTGGCCTCACAGCAAGAGGGTTCCTGGATCCCAGGAGGGAGCCCTCTTGTGCAAAGTTTGCATGTTCTCCCTGTGTCAGTGTGGGTTTTCAATGTCCAATGTCTTCAAACGAGTACTTCCTAATTAAAAGTGTTTTAGCTAACGCTAACGTGTTGCTAAAATTGGTCAAATCTGTTGCCATTTTGAACTACAAGCATTATTAATCATAGCTAAACAAGTTTCAATCATAAAATGTGATCGGGTTTTTGACACTGTCCACTTTTGTTTCAGGATCGGCTGTAGACTGACTTGGCAGAGATGGCCGCCATCTTGTTTTTACTTGGATTAGTGTATTGTCGTCTCACTACCATTAGATGGCACAAAAAGTGTCCACGAATGAGGACAACAGGTCTAAGTTACGTAGAATGAAGTATAAGGTCAAGTAAACCCAGAATGTGATGTCCTCATACGAGACACATTACAAGACAATGACATAAGCCATCATCTTGAGGTGCAAATATGTACAGACAAAGAAAAATGGAAGGAAAAGAAAGATAGATAGACAAATCACAAAGGAAAAGAGAAAAAAAACCCTGTTTATTGTAGTGTATTTAAGTACATATAGGACAGACTATACCTGTACAAGCGTGAGTTCGTAGTTCCAGGCCAAGTAGACTATTGATGCGTTACAAATCTCTGATAGGTAACTGGGAAAATAGCAAACTTTTTGTCTGCACAGACCCTGATTTATAAATAACAGGAAAAAAAGAATATTAGTCAGTCCAAATGTTCTGGATAATGTTCAAAGCTGGCAGTATGATGAGTTGAAGGCAGCACAAATTGGAGCATGTTTTTGCTGTTTTGCTGGAACTGGAACATGATTTCAGTGTTCATGTCACCTACTTTCAAATCTCCTCCTTTTCTTTCCATCACTGCATCTCAGTAATGGGATTTTCCTGAAATATCATTTTGCTTTTTTGAAATAACAACAATAAATGTGCTGTAGACTTGCTTAAATCATGGACAGAATATTACCCAGCGTATCACTGAATATGGCTCTAGTTCAGAGTTCAGTTATTATTCTAGGTTAATAATCTCTTTGTGTGTTCTTTTGTCGCTGCTGATACACTGTAATTTCCCATCAGGTTTAATAAAGTACTCCATCTATCTAAATGTGGCCGTGCTCTCTGATTTGATTATGTGTTTTGTCCAGTGATGCTGTGCTTGGCATATCAAGGCCCCTCTGTTATTTGGAAAGTGTTGTGACATTGGTTAGCCTTGCAATCATTGACACTGAATTCATTACTGCCCCCCACCCCCCTCACAGTGCAGCCTACACCAGAGGTAAAAAAAATATTGCTAATAAGAGTTAAACCTGTGGAGCAAGGAGAACAAAGCTAGTGTTTTTTGTCTCCAGACAGAAATCACTCGCACAAACATTCACAGAACGTGTCACTCATTAGTCGCCCCCGATAGAAGTACAAGGCTGCATGTACTAATGGCACATACAGCTTATACTGTCCGTTTGTCTGCAGATTAGTGGGTCTTTTCAATTAACACGTGGCATTAATGTGATTTTTCTTTTTATCACAAATGCCAACCCAAAAGGACTCCTGTTATGTTACTTGGCAGATTAAGAAAGTAGTGTGCCTGAGTTTACCTGAGGGAAATTATCAACTCAATGGTTGACAGGCGACTTACGTTATTTGAATGGTATCACCTCCAAGCAGCTGCTCTCCTGTTGACTCTCCTGAGTCTGGAAGGAACGCATGTAGTCTTGCGTGTGTGTGTGTGTGTGTGTGTGTGTGTGTGTGTGTGCTTTACATCTTTATCCTTTTTGAAATTTTTAATATAATTCCAAGGCATAAGGATGTTATCACTGGGTTGTGAAAAGCTTGCTGCATTTATTTCAAATTTATGTAGGATATGTTTTGTTTTGTTTTTTTTAAATCTAATATCTTAATATTTTAATGTTTTTTCTGGATATTTTAATACATTCTGCTCAAATTTTCTGCTGAAATATTATTATTATTATTTTTTTTTTTTAAACATTTGGCCATTAAAATTTTTTTATTTTTCATCTATGTTACTGACATTATTATAACTAAAATATCAGTGAAATATAAAAAAAAACCTGAAATATTAAACAAAAAGTGGCACATTATCCCAAAAAAATATTGGTAGAATGTATGATTAATATTAACAAAATATCCCAAAACAATTGGTGAAATATCTGAAAAATATTTTAGAAAATATTAGCATGCTTAGACATTACACTAAGGTTTAAACCAGTGGTTCCCAACTGGTGGGTCGCAGTGCAAAAGTGGGTCTGAATGGACCTGCAAGTGACTCGCGAACGTGTCAAGTTGGTAAAAAAAAACACACTTTATTTTTAGGTATAGTCCATTTCCAGCACAGAGCTTTTATTTTAAAGTGCTGATTTCTGCTGAAAGGTGAGTGACGACCCGACAGCTACTCGAGAGAGACAGCAAACTAGCTCAAAGACATGGTCAAACACAAGACATGACATGACACTGAGTTTATTAAACTGTGGGACCTCAAACTAATGATTAAGGAGAAATCTGGACTCCATTGGGGAACCACTGGATTAAACTAAGATGAACCTGGAAAACCTTAACACCTGCTTCACATTAGCACGTTAGCATTGTCATTGTGAGCATGTTAGCGTGCTTATATTAACATATAGCTCAAAGCACTGCTGTGTCTAAGTACATCATAGCAGCGTATGGCTCTGCAACATTTCAAATGATTATTGTACATTCAGATGTACAACACAGCAGTGTAATAAGAACTTTTTTGCCCACAACAGTGCACTAAATAAAGAATAAAAGCAGACTGAATCCTATCAAAGTATGACAGAATTAGCATCAATTATAACTAAAAATGTAGCAACGGAAATGATTTTTACAGGATTTAGGTGCTTAAAATAGAGCCTTAACTGCTGCGTTTGATGGGCGCCCATCTGCTGCTGAACTGATTTGAATTTTTAAAGAATTCACTCCCTTAGGTGTGATTAATTTTACATCTTCTATAATCACAGCAGATTTCTCTCTGTTTCACCTCTGTGAGTGAAACTGTGAAATCTTGCCTCCTTCATCTCTCAAAAGAATGACACACTGTCTCCTTACTGTATGGGGATGTACACACATATAGTCAGTATATGGATAACCTAATAGTTGCTCTGTAAACATTTCTTTTCTTTGCACTTATTACAATTCCCAAAAGGCAATCATGTCAAATTGAATAGTGGCATCATTCAAGTTTTATATTGAAGTGATGTATCATAGCATCCATTTGCAGGCTGATTACTCTTCACCAGCCTTGAACATAATTTCCCTGCTGTGTCTTTCCCAAACAGAATATCAATACTAATTAGAGATAAATGTATCTTCTCATATTTTATTCATTTACAGGTTTGTTGACCTCCAGTGTGATGTCTCAATGTGGCTTTATATTTATTTCAACAAACAAGCCATGATTTCACAAAGAGGCCATTAGTGCTCTGCAGTGGCACATTAATACACTGTAGACTGTGAGCTCCTCACATTGTTTCGAGTGATTACTAATTTGCCAAATGGATTTTATCTTCATGCTGTCCCTGGTGTTTTCACACTTTGCGTGGAAGGAGTAAATGAGGGGTGTGGAGGCAGGGTACGCCACATTTATGTCAGTGTGACATAGGCAAACATTATAAAGCACCTCTTCTTCTATGTGATCACATCAATTCAATTTGCCAGCATGTCCTTTAACATGATCTACATGCTCTGCAATTTCGCCACATTATGTTGTTTATGGTGATGTTAGTGTTCCTCCCCTGCATCACGGGAAATTGGGCTTTTATATTGTGAGTATAATGGTAGATTGTCTTTTGCTGACCTGATAATAGCAGGCATTCATTATCATTTTCAATTATTTTGCCAATGGCACACTGAAGCTTTTGAACGCTACGCTGATTTTAGTGTCATTGGACCATTTTGACCCAAATTTCTTTGCTTTAGATACGGCAATTTAGGATAGGGAGTTTCAAAAAGAGCCAATTATCTCATTTTACCTCTCATGCTCCCCCAGTTTCTTTTGCAGCATAAAATGGCTTTTTAGGTATCATTAAATATTGGCTTATTTTCTACTCATAGCATCCGCTGTACAAAGAAAGAGGAGCATGGCCTGGCTGACTGAGGCCAGCAGAGTGTCATTATTTTCTCCAGAGGCCCTGTTTCATTAGAAATAGACTCATCAGACTGCCAGCGGGGAACGAGTTCATCACTGAGCGTCACCCACATTGATCCACACTCAGTGCAGCAGCAGAATGAGAGATGTAAACTTCTGAGGTGCTGGGGCAGAGCCAGATGTTATGGGACATGCTAACCTGAGATAATAAAATGCCTAAAAATCTGTACTTTATATGGGAAAACATGATAATTGCCCAGTGGAAATAAATCATCCTGTAGAGACCGCATCATATTTTGTATCTAATTGTTCTCAAACTAGCTTCATCATTCTGAAACCTTTACACAACAAATGTTGAGGATGACTAATTTTCACTCCTGTCACCTAGAAAGAGGCAAAATAGTCTGATATCACCATTTTAAGTTACATAACCAACACTCTCTCATAACTAAATGACAGAATAGGTCAACCCACTGTCCCAAAACAACATATGTTACCGTCCTCATGATTGCAGTTTTAAACACGTCCTTAAAGTTTTGATATTGGGGTGCTTTTAGACCTACAGTTGTCTTGTTGTAGTCTGAATCAGGGTCTAATGTTTTGTTACACAGTTGCATAATTGCCTAGAGTTGGATCATGTTCTCACGGCAGCATTTACAAGCGGACCAGATAAAATGCCTGTGTGAGAAAGCTGCTCTTGATTGGTCAGAATTTCCATGTGGGAAAAATCCAGGAAGTAAACAAAACACTGAAGAAGAGTACACTTGCAAGATAAATGTGACACTTTCAACTACACAGGTTGATTTTAGCGCTGCTCATGGTGGACTATATTGCTGTCATTGTTAATTTTAGTCAAACCATACAGTTTGAAAACGAGGCGCGGCTCCAACTAGAAAACAATGTTTTGAATTTGCATATTAAGGCAGTACAGGAAGAGGTGCACATTAATAATCCTCCAGGACTGTAACATGCTCATGTTTAACCCAAACAATGTGTCATGTGACTGCAGTTGGTTCGGATCAAGGTCTGAACACATTCTCACCACAAATGAACCTCACCGGAGTTTGTTTGCAAGCGGACCGAGACCACCTTTTCAAGAAGGTCTTGGTCCATTTTTTTTGGTGTGCACCCGAGTGCGACTGCTGCATTCACACCTGCCCAAATGAACCGCACTTAGGGGACAAACAAACTTGAGTTCGATTGAACTGAACCAAACAGGGCAGGTGTCAAAGCAAACTTTGCTAACACTCTAAACCTTCATGGTTAGGTTCAGGCAACAAAACTAGGACATCTGGTTTAGTAAAAAGGTGGTCATGGTTTGGCCTTAAATAAGTACTTCTGTTACTAACATAATGTCACAGATGTCATATAGGTCACGTCACATATGTCACGAGGGTCGTATGCTACACGTGCTAGCATACTACGCCATGTTGTTATTAACTTCGGTCCACGAACACCAGTCTCCTGGAAAAAAGTCCTGTGCTTGCTTGACCCATCCACCACCTCCCCTGCCTTTCTTCCATCCTCATACAGCATTACATGGACTTTGTTACATTCTATGCTTCATCACTGCACTTCCTTCTCTGCTCCTGTAATAATTAATACGGCTAATATAGTGTGCCGCCTTACAATAAATGTAGTATGGGTCATAGTAAGCTGCTTGCACATTTAACCTACTATATGGCCGCATTTCGGTGAGTGTGGGATGTAATTATAGGTAAGGTAGGAATTTGGCGTAAACAGCATCACTAATAAAGATGTAATAGAACTAGGGCTGTCTGCGTTAACGCGTTAATCACGATTAGATTAATGCAATCCATAACACGTTTATTTTTTTTAATCGCATTTTAATTTCGCAAGCCTTTTTGTCCCTTCTACTCACCCGTAGTCGGTTCCTCTAGCTGTAGCATCATGCTTCGAAGCGGCTTCCTGCAGTAAACTTACCGCGGTGATGGAAAGAAAGAGTGCTACTGGACTTTTGAACGGCTTGTTTAACTTTAAAAAACTTCCAGACGGTTCAGTTGACAAGTCAAAAGTAAAATGCAACCTGTGTCAAACGGAGTTTAACAACCACCGGAGTACGCCAAGTTTGAGTTCCCACCTCCACGCTAAACACCCAGGTGCAGCTGGCGTACCCCAGCCAAGCCAGCCTCAGCTCCACCAAAGTACCATTTTGGAGTGTGGGAGTTGCCGCAGACCCATGGATGAAAGTACGTCGAAGAAGTTAACTAAAGCGATCGCTAAATGGGTGGCAACTGACTGCAGACCAGTCAACATCGTAGAAGACTCAGGTATTGTATTAAGTTGGTCTACATGGCACTTTTTTGAAAGAAAATACAAAAGGTCAAAAAGGAAATTCTTTCTTTGTGTTCATTTGATTCGCAATTAAGACACTCTGGTAAGAAATGCTTTACATTATGGGCTTAAAACTGCCTTGAAATGCAAAATCTTAAAACTGCCTTGAAATGCAAAATAACAGAATTTTAAACATGCAATTCAAAACGCGATTAATCGGATTAACTATGGAAATTCTGTGATTAATCGTGATTAAAAAAATTAATCGTTTGACAGCCCTAAACAGAACTTTTGCTATATTAAATTGATATTAAATTAAATGACACAAAGCTGAAGGCATTTTAAAAACCTACAAGATTTTAGGCTTAAAAAACATTCAGGGCTGGAGCCCCAGAAACCACCCCTCTGCTCCGCCACTGCTGAAGTGTTTTATCAGAGCAGACAAAACAAGTTCTGTGCTGGGTAAAAACTGTGGTGACATATGTCACCTGTGCACCAATTTGCTTAATTTCTCTACATTACCTAACACTCAGCAGTTAATGGTTGTCAATGTGACAATTCACTATCTGATTCACCGGTATTCCTTTACACTTCACCAATCTACATGCTGTTGATGAAGCTGTACATTCTCTGGGCTTTGTGGGGAAGAGTCTGTTTTTTAGGTCAGCGCTCTCATACTTTCTGTGCAGCCCTTTTAGGACCACGAAAGCCGCAGAGGGGAGATGTGCTGCTCTCAGGCAAAGCATCTCTCACGACACCATCGGTTACACTGTGATCAAGTTCTGTGTGTCCTCCCAACAGCTGAGTCTCAGCCCATAACCCTGGAAGACTTGGGACACAGTGTAAATATAGGCTGCTGTTTCAAATATCCTCAGTGTACAGCATTAAAATGCCCTCAGACAATTAGAAAACGTCACTTGATATAATAATTTGTGTCTGATATGATTTTTCTCACAAGATAAAAATGCTGAAAAATCTGTCTGCTTCTTTTCCCTCACTGAAAAATCCAGAAACTATAAGCATCATCCTGCACAACGAAGGTCAACAGCCCAGTCCTCAGCATAAAATGTTGGCATTGCACATTTATGTATATATAACATTTCATTCGTATGACGTAGTTCACACTGGATGTAAATAATTTGAGTTTCAGCACCAGACCACTGTTTGAAACCTACAAGAGCGAGTTTTTTAATGACTGGTCAGGAGAATTCCAGCGATGTATGTAGCGACAAAAGTGGATAGTTTTTAACGAGAGTATTTGGGACATTTCAAACCTTGTTTGTAGCAATAAAAGCAGGGATTAATTAAGTTCATGAGATTTCCAGCCATGCTTGTAAGAATAAAGAAGGTATTTTTTAACAAGAGTTCAGGACATTTTCAGTCACGTATGTAGCGACAAAAGCAGGCATTTTTTATCAAGAGTCTGGGACTTTTCCAGCTTTGTTTGCAGCAGCAAAGGCACATTTTTAATAGATCTTCATGGCATTTCCAACTGTGTTTGTAGAGACAAAGGTGGGTATTTTTTCTAACAAGAGTTTGGGACATTTTCAAGTTGTAGCAACAACAGCAGATACCTTTCATGAGATTTCCAGCCATGCTTGTAGCAATAAAGCAGGTCTTTTTCAACATTTCCATCTGTGTTTGTGGTGACAAAAGTGGGCGACAAAATGGCGGGACATTTCCAACCATGTTTATACTGATCAAAGCAGGTATTTTAGCCAAAACATGATCTTTCCTAAGCCTAAACAAGCATTGTCACAACTCAAAATTCAAATATAAAGAAATGTAAAGTTTCAGCATATCCATTACATATGATAGTACAAATGTATCATATGTGGTCTGCAGTAATGTACAATGCCATCATCAAGTCTGGAAATTGGGTCGAGGTAAATTATCCAAGCAATATTAAGCACATTTTGAATGTCTACTGCAGAGTGTTTGTAGAGTATGACAAAGTCAACAAAGACAACAAATTATTTATGCTAGAAATTAATTTCAATAATTGCTCAACATCATTCATAATGTGATGTTTTTATAATTGTTTTGTACAAACATTCCTGACCTTTCTATGTCTTCCTCTTCTTCACCTGCTTAAGACTATTGTATTGACTGATGCTAAATTAAACTGTGCCTGATTGTTTCTCTGCAGCTTGATGAGAACAGCTGCACCAGATCAATATATCCATTTGTAAAGTAAAATCTAATTGGAAATTGTTGCCCATTTGTGACTGCACTCAGACACACAAGCAGACCCACTGGCTGGCTGGCTGGCAGGCAGAGCCAGAGGGTGCTTTTGGCAAAACCAGATAAGAGTCGTTTGTTATCTGCCTCATAATGAGAAATCAAACAGATTCCTCTGCCTATGTGGATCCCTCTATCCCGAATATATTGGCAGCGTTTAATTGTGTTCGCCAGCTGAAACCCTCTCAGCTTTTGAGGTTTCATTCGTCATCAGAGAAATACAGCTGCTCCAATCCGCTTATCAATGTGTGTCTCGGTGATGTTTCCATGGAAACTGTGTTTACTGCCCCACAGTGTTCTAAAAATGGTTCCAAAGTGATAACGGTGCCAGACTAGTGAAAGCAGTGCAAAGATGTGATGGACAATGACAATGATTGACATTGTAACAAGTCAAATTTTTAATGCATGCATATGAAGCACTTATGTATGCTTTTTACACACTGTTAAAACAAATTCAATGTCTGAAACTGATTATTTAAAGCTTTGAGGAACGTGGTGAATTAAAAATATCTTTCCCCCCTCTTCTCTTTCTCTTTTTTTCCTTCCCTCCGAGCGCTCTTCATAAGTCTTGCTGGCTGCTCTGGAGAGGTGCTGAATATGTTGAGCTGATGAGCACAATTTAGATAGAGGCAAATTAGAAACTGAAGTTGACCTTGTGGCAATCTGTGCTCAGTGTGAAGTCCAAATGGTGGAATTAAAAAGGCTAACTAATGTCATTATTTCTCTTTCTTCTTTCCATAAAATGGCTTTTTGTTGGCACATTACCCAAACCTGAACACCTCGAGATATTTCCCTTTATTCTGCGAGAAGATCTTTTTTGCGAGTCTGATTATGTGTCTGTCTCTACAGCTGTGACAGCGCCCTCCTCATTCCAGCCCCCTGATTATTCACCATCAGTGCTTTCATTTGAAGGTGAAGAACACGAGTGAATATTTCAAGTTAATTTGCTTTTTCAATAGATGAAGGAAAGCATGCATAAACAAATCACTTGCATCCACAATTATTGAGTCATAATATGTTGTACTGTGTCTAATTCACTATATCATATTATCATAACAGGGTCTTTTTTTTCTCACACTGTGAATGCTGTCTTTTGAAGAAGACAATTATCAGCTGTCTTAGATGGAGGAGACAGTCAGCGCACTGTTCCCATGGCAATCAGCTAGGGAGGAAATAACTTTGCATTCATCAAGTTTAAAGTAGGATTTCTTCTATCGCTGGGGAAAAGTTGTGTGTCAGTAAAGCTCTCGTATCTTGTTTAATCATTTCAGTGTGATCAGAGTGAAGGAACTTTTTTTTTTTTTGGATCGAACTTCTAAAAATCTGATACTCTTGATCTTGATATCCGTGTTTCCTTTTGCACGCTATTTGATAATGAGATTCATTAGTGTACTCTGTGGCTACATTTGCTGAATGCGTAACTCTCTGATTCCACTGGTACTTTTCTTTAAAAGAAAAGCATGTCATTTGTTAGAAAAGAATAAGTGCTGTTTTCTGGCCATTTGACTGTATAATAAACATGCCTCAGTGGCTGTGAATGAATGAAAGAAAAGGCTTTTATAGGTCTTATTAAATTATTTATGAGTTCAGACCACTAACCGGTCAGAGAATGAATTCAGTCAACCTTTGGCTTAATGAAAGCGGAGCTGTTTCAAACGTACATATAAGACCTGGAAGCTGTCAGTTATCTTCTCTGGATGCTCTGACAGCTCCACATCGTGTCCACCACCCAACCAGAACCAAAGACTTTTTTATTACGAAATGAAATCTGCACCATTTTACTGTATAATATGTGACACTCTGATGAAGTGAGTGCATCCAAATCTGCTCTCTTTTCTCTATTAAAAACTAAAGGCTTTTAGTTACAACAGCCAAAATGACATAATCTGTTTATTTTTGTTGTTGTTTTTGAGCTTTTTTCATTAATCACATCGGTGCTTCGGCCCATAATTTGTAACCAATAGCATCATTAATTAATAAATTTCCTATTCTTTGTAGATTAGTTATAAACCATTAATAAGAAAATAGGTTTGGGTTGCAAAATGTTTTGGATAAAACTATTTAAGTGGAAATAAACACATGTTCAACCTATCATTATGAAGTAAATGTTCCACTTAGCAATGGCTGTAAAACAATGACACCATCTGTGTTTGGATTGGTCCCTTTAAGCCTCGCTTTCACTGCGCAGTTCTGTCTGCTACCACGTACAATCCCCTGGAAAAATGGAGGCTCAATTTACAGCATAAAGGAAGTGCGTAACCATTGCCCAAATCAAGAGGACAGCGCTTTTGATTTCCCCGATAGCTATCTGTGGCTATCCCCAGTTACCAAAGAGTGTTAATGCATGTTAGAAAGACCACATCGATGTGTCATAAATTTGCCCCTCTATGACCTCACAAGTTTGTTTTCTTCATCCTGATAGTAATTTACTTTGTCTCACCAAAGTAATGTCATCTTGTTAACAGCAAGGGTTTACCTTCAGTTTTGTTTGCTGTGGTTGATACTAAGACAACAGTGTTTTTCCTCTCTAGTTTTATCACTATTCACCTATACTCCCTTTTGCTGAAATGCTGATAGGTGAGTGTGTTAATATTTGTAACTGAAACCCAGATATTAGTATGATTATTTGCTAACTTTGCACATACTGTGAATCTCCAGTAATTTCTCTAGCTTGTTACATAGACAGTTAAAAATAACGGACGTAGGTACTGTGATGTCATCCATTGGTTTGTTTACTCCCGTACTGAAGCCGTAAGTTCGGCATTTCAGTCGCCACCATCTTGGTGTTTTTTTTGTTTTGTTTTTTGGAGCCAGAAGTGACCATATTTGGATGAGAGGGTGGAGCTGTGGAGGAGCGAAGGGTGGATCTTGACTGAGAAGCTGAGGACACTATCGGCCCGCTGATTAATTAATGCGTAAAATTAAGCCTTAATAAAATGTAAGTGGGTGAGTTAAAGAAAATTTCAACCCCTGTATACTTGTCATTAAGTGAGAAATTATCTACAGAGACCAAAATCATTTTAAATGTTGTTAAATGTTAAAGTTGGACATCTTAACGTGGGTGTATGTCGGGGTTGACTGACTTCTGAAGCCTCAAGTGGCCATTCAAGGAACTACAGTTTTTGGCACTTCCATGTTGGCTTCGATTTTCAGCCCTGGTGGTTGCCACTTGCTTACAAACCTTGTTGGGGGAGCAGTATGCTCGCGGGGCATTGGTTGTTGCTACATTTTGAAGTCCCATCTCCTTTTTAATGTACACTAAGTTCTCTGTAGTTTCTATCCCCAGTGGTGGAAATGGCGGACGGTGGAGCATCCAGAGTAACTGTGGAAAACAAAATGTATCTTCCTGACTGATCCATACAGGAAACCCAGTGTGCAAAGATGGTTGGGATTAGGCACTGACCTCACTGCCATTTTATATGGTTAGTCTACCATGGCCAACAAGCAGTCAGACTGTTTGATTTGATCTATCTGTTTTATGTCTTGTGAAGGAGCAAGAACATTGAATAACCTAAAACTTGTACATACACTGGCCACCCCATGAAATAATTCTGGGGAAACCACTGTTTTAAGGTCTACTTAAAGTTTGGGAGATGTTTATGATACGATACGATACGATACGATACGATACGATACGATACGGTACAATGCGATATGATACGATATAATGTAGTGCGATGTGATATGATACGATACAATAAAAATACTTTATTGTCCCCAAAGGGAAATTTGTCTTGGACTCAGGAGCTGCACCAGTATTGCTGCCTTACAATAATAGTCCAGAATAAATGACCATAACAAAATAAAAAGACATACTACACATAACAGTACTCCACATCAGCCACTCATGTATCACACATAACACCAGCAGAGCACCATAAGCCAAACACATGTGTCATTATTTAAAATCTTAAATGAAGCTGGCACAAATGAATTCTTAAAATGGTTCAGATTAAATTTGCATCCTGTATCATCTGTTTAATGATTAACTGCAGGAAAACAATGGACACGTTGAAAACAACTCGGCCTCATGATAAAAAACTCTTTGAGTTTAGAGAGAAAATTTCAAAGAATATGCAGTTGTGGCACAGCTGTGACTGTAGTAAATCTCCAATCCTCTCTGACAGTTTAAAGCAAGACAAACATGATGAGTGGGAGAAGAGACGCGGCAAGTGTCCATTCAAGAAGACATTGATGCTTGATAATAGAGAGCGGTGTGTCTGTGGGCTGCCAGCAATCCTTCGCTTCTTTACTTCAGGGGAACATACAGCAGCTCGGCTAACAAGATAAAAAATGTAACGCATTACCTGCAGGTGGTTTTTAAGTTTAAATGCACCACTGGGACAGGCAACTCTCCCTTGTACAGTATGCTGCTCACTTCTATAGAAGTGGGTTCAGTTTGAGTTTGACAGTCAGTCATCTCTAACATGCTCTTCATCTGACAGACTGCATGCTAATCATTTTCATGAAGCCATGTTTGTGCAAGCACGTCTTCTCTTCCCTCAACTGTATAGCTGCACACACACTCCTCTACATGACAACAATTATAACGTCCCCTGTTACTTCTGACAAACCTGGTGAGATGCTGCAGCCACCCACAGTTGATTGTGCTCCCTGCAACAGGAATTTTCCAACCACAGTTTTAAAAATTGCCACATTAGGGTGGACTGCCAACGCATTAATATTCAACACAAGACCCCGCATATAAGAGATTAGTTTCCTCATAAATATCTAAAAAAGCCGGGGAACAAGCATCGCTCTGCCAGTGCCCCCCTCATGGGTAATTGCTCCCATAACATACATCTAAGCTCCATTGAAAGGAGGAAAAAAAACCTGATGTAAACCAGTTAGTTCAGCAATTGAAATTGCATTCAATCTTCAATCTATTCTTGCATCACTTTGACAGCTGCACAACTCCAGCGACAACGCTCGGCGAGACAAGCCTGCGAGCTAGAAATAGATAAATTGTGAGCCAGTGTCAACACGGAGCAGACATTGGCCAGGGAGAAGTGTGTGTTATGTGTGCTGTTTAGGGTCCGGGTGACTGCACAGACACTGGAACTCAGGGGAGACACTGTAACATGCAGATGTGAGTGAAAACATGATGGATTTCCCGTCGCTTGAGGAGCAATTGCTTGACAAACTGAACGCAGTCTTAAGTGTTTCGGTGTGATGTATACATCCTGTGCAAACGATGTGGCGTTTCATTCAGCTGTTTGGATGTGCAGAGACAGAGAGACTATGGAGCGTGTACGGGGGGTCTAGACTGGGGATCAGCGGGTTTTTCGGTGCTCAGTGATGGAGAAAGGCTCTGTGGCTGTCAGGTTGCTCCCACTGATGAAGGGAAGCTGTGATTGACAGATGAGTCTTAGTGAGGACCAGCGCTGCTCTCTTCACTTGGCCTGAGGGATAGCATGACCTAAGGAGCAACATCCTTGTGGGGGCATTTAGGGTGTTCGCTCACCCATGGTTCACTCTATAGCTCCTATACTCCATCCAGAGAGGAGTATTTCCAGCATTTCTCCGGGTGTCTGTGTTGCAGCCTGGCTGTTTGTATAGTCTAAACATGTTTGTCATTCTCTTGTGTGCCTCAGAATAGCTTCATTTTGCTACGACAGAGATTATGTCGGGATTGTGTTGGCTGTTGTGGCACCAGAGGATTCTGAAAATCCTTCCTTCTCTTCAAGAATCCACTCATTAAATCCTTTGCATTCTTCCTACGGGCATGTGGCGTCGTCTCATCAAAATAGCTCCCACCACCAAGTTACTTCTCTGTATCCCTGCTAGACCCGGGATCAGCTCCATGAGTTGAATTATAGAGCGAGAAAGTCATTAAGTGGGATAAAGATACAAGGAATCGATGGAGCAATAGATACTCCGCGGCTCTCAATTGTCTCCAGTCCAGTGCACATGAGCATCAGGGTGGTAAAGCCTGCTTGTTGTTTCCAGGTGAGCTAGTCCTTCAGTTATTGAGGGGGGATCAATGATCAACAGCCTACCCAGACTACACGGAGCGTCCGGCTGGTTACTCCTCCAACCTTATTTATCTTCAAGTGTACAAATGGAAATTTTAGGTTAAACTGATATGTGTGTTATTTTGGGGTTGTAATATCTTAACAGAGAGGTTACAAAAGATTTCATTTAAAAGCTATAAATTGTGCTGCAAATCCCCTTTAGACAACACAATAAACCAGATGATGTAAGACCCTTAATTCCCCACAGAATAACAGGCGGTAGCAACCAATCTTCATTGTGTGTGGGCAGCTTTAAAATAGCGCCTTTGCCCGTCTTGAGCCTGTAATTTTAATGGCTGTGAGGAAACTGCTGGATAAATGAGACAGACAGACAGCTCTGGTCTAAAGGATAGTTCTGTTTTATTCTCTCCTTTCAGAGAGAAGCACACGACATCTCTCTCTCGCCTTAATGACACGCAGATTTGACTTGTTCTTGCCTTTAATTATGCGACCCACCTGGCCCCAGAGTCCTTCCTTATGGAAACTAATGGCCAATTGAAGCTCTGGTTGGTTGTCATTACACAGACGAGCCAACTGCAGCTGTCTCAGAGATGGGAAATAAATGACTTGAGTGCAAAGAGAGAATTTTTGGCCCTTAACCAGGAGGAAATGTATTCATTAAAGCGGCTTCACAAAATATCTGATGTTATAGATGTTATTTTTTGCCTCGGATCAGGCACAATGACACAGGAGTCATTGATGTGCTTCTCGGGCGGAGCGGAGGAGTGGGGGTGGGAGAGAGGGGCTTTGAGGCTCCATCCCCTAATGTTTTCTCAAAATCCCTGTGCTATTCCCTGATGAAATCTAATAAAACTGAGTAAATGTTTTCCTGTTGGTCCACTGCTGAAGGCCACATTAACTTTGCATTGTTGGAGATCCTTGACTTGCAATTAAAGCAGCCCTGATTATTATGGCATTAACAATGTAGCAGATTTGTCAGCTGAACATTCACTCTGCAAACTCTACTCCTGCATAGTATAACAAAAATAGTTTCAAGATTAGTAAAGGTGTGTACACCAAACTCCTACTACGTTATATAACTTCAATAGTAACATCAGACATTTTTTCCCCGCTTTTTAGGCAGCGGGAGTGAGAATTAGTCATCTGCAACTTTTTTGTGTAATGGTTTCAGAATGATGAAGACGTTTAGAGAACAATAAGATACAAAATAGGATGTAGTATAAGCTAAACAATAAACTGGATGTCTTCATGGAAATTTGGGAATCATTTCTGATACATCCCAGGGAAACCATCTCAAAGTTGAGTGTAGCTTGACATATATTGGAGCCAAAAACATCTAGTCACAGCCCAGTGGTACAGACAAGTGGTATATGTTCGGGTCAGTGAGGTGGGAGTAAATATTGTCAAGTCACTGCGCTTGGGCGGTGACTTGCCACATCAGAGACCGAAGAAAAAAACTGTCCTTTAAAGTTGGCATGATACGCAGCCGGTTGCTGTTATAGTTTAACAGTGCTCAGCGTTGTCAGGGGGAAACACAGTGGGACAAGAACGGAAGTTAAGGCGGTGAAAGTCCAAGTCTGAGGGGTGGTGGATGGGTCCAATAAACACTGACCTTCACCTGGGAGAGTGGTGTTTGGGTGTCATGAGATTATAAAATCAAACCCTGTTCTTTTCTCCTAAACCTAACCACTTGCATCAGTTGACAGTTGTGTTTTTGTACTAACTTAGTGCATTTATTTTGAAAGAGGATGTATGTAAACGTTGAATTTCCTGTGAAAACGGAAGTGTATTTTTAAAGAAGACAATGCATGTAACAGGCATGAATTGACATGGTGTACCAGAACATCAACAACCAACACACCCAAGGTACCTTTCACGTCATATCTGGACGTGGAAAGTCCATGGCCAAAATGTCAATATGTGACGAGGTCGGAGTGAGTATGTGCTGTATTTTCATATTGTTTTCTTTACCCTGTCATAAATGCGCCATAAGCATGCCTTATACACAAAGTATGTAAATGCTATCTATCCTGTATGGGTGAACTAATTTGGGGGCTGGTCCAACTCACAAATACTGCTGCTTGGTCAGTGATGTCTTAACCACTGAGTTTTCTTGCCCAAAACTGTGGAAATAAACCTAAAAACAAAAAAGTGTTTTACCTGATTTGTAAGTTTATTTTGAAAGAGACAAGCAGAAACTGTACATTTCCAGTGAAAACAGAATTTTTGTAACTGCTTATCCTGGGGTCGTGCAGGGGCTGGAGCCTATCCCAGCTGACATTGGGCGAGAGGCAGGGTACACCCTGGACAGGTCGCCAGACTATCACAGGGCTGACACATAGAGACAGACAACCATTCACACTCACATTCACACCTACAACCAATTTAGAGTCACCAATTAACCTGCATGTTGGACTGTGGGAGGAAGCTGGAGTACCCGCAGAAACCCACGCTAACACGGGGATAACATGCAATCTCCAAACCAGGTGTCTTGCTGTGAAGCGACAATGCTAACCACTGCACCACTGTGCCATATTTTGAAATGACACAATGCATGTTACAAGCGTAAATTGACATAACATCACTGAACGTTCAAAACTGACGAGCAGCATGTTTAGACATGTAGATCCACTGACAAAGGTATTTGATGAGCTGGAAGAGAACGTGTTGGATATATGTAGGTGCTGGGAACCTGTTTGTGAATTTTTGATTTTCTTTCTCCCTTCTTTTTGAATCATTTTTTCTTATTTATGTTTTTATCTGTGATGTACATACTACTCTGTGTGTCATTGTTTTGGTTGCTGTAGACATTTTTTCTTAAGGAAACAATAAAAGCATGATTCAAAACAGGAAAAACTCCACACGATGTTTTTTTCCTTTGCAGCTATTATGTTTTTCCCAAGCGATGTACAAATTTTTAGACTTTTTATTATCTCAAATGGCTTGAAAAATTGGGCACAAAACTGCCATGCCCCTGGTGCCCCCTAGTTTTGGGCTGAACCCTGAATGTTTACAGTGTCTGGCTCTGCCTCTGGTGTTTTGCTCATCATGACACTTATTTGTTTCCTGTTGTTACATGGACATACAGTCCATGTGCCTGTTGATAAATAATTCATACAGCACATTCAGTTTTTATGGCGTCAAACATGCTGTAGAACACACTTTGTACCAAACCTCTGATGACATTAAGTCCCCAGACTAGAGTAAGCCATACATTCCCAACCATGACATACAACGTGACACTTTTAATTTGAACTTCAGCATTAAGGAAGGAGAACACGATGACTCCCCCTCTGGCTGTGACAGGCCAAAATGATCTGGAAACTGGTCAGTAAGTGTAATGTGGCCCCCAGCATGTCACAGCATTGAGCCATGTGATGCTGAGAGTCATCTCACAATATGATGCCTATGGTTGGCTTAATGTGAATGAAATATTATTTTTTTCTCATTAAGTTTAGCTGTTTCTTCCACAGCACATGCCTGGTGTGTTCATGTGGAATGAGTCATTCATGCCTGTGGTCCATGAAGCCTCTCAGCCCACTCACATCCCCACACTGCCAGGTTTCCCGTGCAGCCTCTGCATCAATACCGGGAGCTTATATACATATATATTGAATAATAATTACTGAATCTGTGTGGTGGCCTACTAAACCTCGGTTCCTCCACCCTTGGGCTTCAGCCAGCCTATAGTATATTTCCTGCCGTCTCCGTCTGTGTCTCTGTCTGTCAGTCAGCGCTCTTCCGTCTCGCTCTGGGAGGCCAACCTTTCAGCATTTCCAATGATGTGCCTCGGAAATCTGTTTCCAGGGCAACCGGGGTACCAAATACTCTCCCAGCGGCTTCTCGCTTGTGCGTCCTTTGTTTACACTTTTCATATCTGTGTGAGGATGTAGGTTGCTCTAAACTGACAAGGATGGGAACAACAAAAAGGTACAATGCGTAAAATACAGCCATGGATGATGTCGGAGTAACAGCAGTCAATCTTATGTCACACATCCAGAATATTTGGTGTTTTTCCCCCCTGATTTGCATCCCTGATAATTATGATTTTAAGTACAAGTGTAAATTTCAAGTTATGTTTTCACTAGAGGCTGCACATTTATTTCAGACTCCCCACATTATATATGTTATTCCTACTTAATTAAACCACTGGGGAACATGAAACACTCCTAAAGCCAGTTGATCCTGATGCGCAGCTGCGCGCGCTCCCGTCAGACGAAAGCTGTAACATTTAAAAACTGACACCTTTCGTTATGTAACAGACACCGATGACAATGTCTGAATATGTTTCTGGTGATTACCTCCCTCGTTTATTGGACTTATTGAAAACCAACTCACGTCCACCACTTTTAAGCCTTGCGCTTGCGCGTAACGGAGCCGGGAGCTGTCCAAGTGCTGAAATGAGAAAAGGCGTTCCACTCCCATTCCTCAACAGAGGACGGTCCTCCACCTGCGAAAGATTTCACTTATGAGTAACAACACGGGCCGGCGGGGTTGTCTTCACAGAGCGAGCACTCAAATCTGAGCCAGCGCAAAAAGCTTCCAGCCTCCGCTGCGTTTTTTGGAGTTTCAGCCTCTCGGCGTCTGACCACTGGACTGATGTTTCTTCACACCTCCGCTTCGAGAAATCTGTTTTTGGGAGTCAGAGTTTCGTGAAACTAAACTATGATCTGTGGCTGCGTTGAGGAATGTCTCCTGTATTTTTGTGTGACACAAGAACACCCAAACGCCCACGACTTATTGGTCAGGAAGAAAGCGGTGCCCCTATTTGGATTATGTGTTTGACCAATGTAAACATATGGAAGAAATAAAAAAGTGAGCACATGGGAAAACCACCAGGAATGAATCGCTCCTTTATTAAGATTTTGGCAGCTTTATTTACATATTTCATGGAGACAAACAACTTCAGGTAGGCCAATTAATTTAGAAAATAAGATAATTCAGTGAAGTGATTCTATGCGTAATTTATGGAACAATATGACAAGGGCAGTGACTTCTTTTTGCGCAGACTAAGTTGATAATTGCTTGTTAGTGCTGCTTTAATTAGACTGAACTTACTCTGTATTTTCAACTGTTTTAATTGTTTTTATGAGCACCATTTGGTCCTTAAAATACACGTACATATTTTCCCTACAATGACTTAACAGTGACATTTACGCACGTAATAGTGTTGTCATTTTTCCTCTTGTGGCACCATAACAACATTCCTGCAATGTTTTATGAGATCACAACATGCTCTGTTATCTGTGCTGTGATCTTGCATGATGTGACAAGCTCTTTCTCGTGAAAAGGAGATGGCCACGACGTCGAAATCACACAAGATTCGCCTGATACGTGTGTGCTCTCAAACGCATTTTCTAGTTTCCCTGTGCTTGCCCATCACTCCCAGGCAGCTGCTAAGCGACAGATAAGGTTTAACTCCTGGTTTTCAGCTGCGACTTCAGTCTGCTAAAGTGATTTTCCTCACTGTGTGTGTGTGTGTGTGTGTGTGTGTGTGTGTGTGTGTGTTCCAGAGCTGTGGATGCCAAGGAGCACGATTCCAGATCATCCTCCAGCATGTCTCCATCAGACTTTCTGGACTCACTCATGGGTCGCACGTCTGGGTATGATGCACGAATAAGACCCAATTTTAAAGGTTTGTTTATCACTGTCTTTGTCTTTTTGGAAATCTTCACACACCTGACTTTACACTCAGTCTTACCTTTACATCCCCAAACCACAGAAACACCACCTTTTATTGTCATTGTGTGATGGAGTAGTTTTGCATGCAGAATACAGAGTCCCTTTCCCTTAAACACACCAGACTTTGGCATGAATACTTATCTGGAGATCCATTGATTGTTATCTAATGCTACCAGTCCTTTGAGAAGTCCTAAGAACAATCAATCACTCCACTTGACAGTTAACATCGGCTTGGATTGAACATCAACTAACCCCTCACTGTAACACTGCACACTTGTTTTCATTTGCTAAAATCATGACAGATAGAATCCATGTCTCCATTAAGTAATGATTTGGAGAAAACACAAAATCAGGCTTGTAAATATCACAGCCACAGTGGCACACAGGGATGCCACCATGACAGGCCAGATGATGGATGGTGCCCCCGTGGCAAGGCTGCAGGCTACCGACTTCCACTGTTGTTGATGCTATGATGCTGGGGACAGACACAGCATCTGTCACTGGAACGGAGCTGAGTGAGGAGAGGCCGGCCTGCTGGGGCTCAGGCCCACTTCAGGCTGGGTCAGGTGGGCTGGGATTTGTTGAAGGAGGGAGGGGGGTGGTGGGGATTCCAGTTGTTGAAGCCGCCAAGACGGGGACTGATCAGCAGGATTCAGAAACACATGGCCCAGATCTTTCCTCTCCATCTGGGAGAGGAGTGAAAATGTTGACAAGATTGCTGAAACGGACTTAAGATGGGAGGAGAACAGTCTGTTTAACACCGGCTGGCATTTTCAGGGGAGGGATGTAGTGAAAGCAACTGTTTCCAGCTAATGAAGAGAGGATAAGCACACATGGATTAAAAGGCACGGAGCATGATTTTAATGATGCTGGTTATATTTGTATTCTCTCTGTATTTTAGGGCAGATAGAGCTGTCTCATGCACAATGTCTTATAGCTAGAAAACAAACACTTTTGCAGGAACCCACTGCGATGTAAACAGATGATTTCGGTTGCGAACCTGCTAGTCATACTTTGAAGAGAGTCTTGAACTGTATTTCTGAAGGCTGACCTAGATTCCCTTGCTGAGTTTGTTGTGAGGAGGTACTGCTTTATTTTTCTGCTTCTGCTGTTAAATGCAGCTACCTGACGACAAACTGAGGCAAATATTAATACCAAGTGCCATGCAATATTGATGCCGAACGCACAGGGGAAGGGCACTATGAAGGGCTTACAACTTCACTTATCAGATAGGTGGGGAGAAAAAGATTGGCTGTGGCTTTATCTGGCATAACATGCCAAGCCTCGTGAAGAGATTTCAGTATAGGCCAAAAAAGGACACCTCTCATTAGAGCATGCTGGGTGTTGGACAGAAAATGCTCACATTTAATATAGTAACTAACAACGTACTGTAGGGCTGCAACTGATGAGTATGTTCATCAGTGAATAACCTGTATCTGACTGTTTTGATTCACTGATTAATTGTTTAGTACAAAAAAGTCAGTCATAGTAAAAAATGAAAATGAAATAATATCCATTGCTTGTTTTTTAGAGAAAAAACAAGCAATTGAAGATTAAGAAAATATTCATAGTAAAAGGGTGATTTCAGTATATTTCAACCTGGACCACTTTTCCGTGTTTTTGTGTCTAAATGACTGATGGAGACAGCAATTTTTTTAAGTTTATCCAATGTTGAGAGAGACTGCAGCAGCAGGCACCGATGAAACAGGCTGCAATGTGACCACATATGTGTGGGTATATGTGTAATCTCAATGTCCACTGAAAGAGATTTTTTTGCCACTGACAGGCTCAGATTATTATTCTAAGTGTCTGTTGACATTTTGGAAAGGATCCCTACAGAGATAGACCTTTTTATTTAATCAGAACAGCCCTAAAATCGCCATCACCAAACCCACCAGACTCCATTTAAATAAACAGTAATTTTAGAGTGTATGGAGCCAGCATGATTTCACATCTAGCTGGATCAATTCCAGGTTTATTTTAGCCAAACCAGAGTTGGTAATTGTTAGAACAGCGGAAAGATGAAAGAAGATGTTTTTCGTGAGATTAATTTTGTTTCAGTTGACTTTGAATGAAGAGTGTTTATGATTATAAAATCACAGTTTATTTCAATGGACTCTGGTGGCTTTGCTGATGAAGATTTCAGGACTGTTTTTGGTTTAACAAAAAAGGATCTCTTCTTAACATTTCTGAAGGGTCCTTTCAGTAATGTTGTCAGGCACTTATAATTACAATCTGAGCCTGTCAGTAGCAAAAACAAACACTTTTAGTGGATGTACATTGACGGTGTGCAGTTGCCCTTTGACATTACATTACAGCCTGTTTAACCACTGCTGGCTGCAGCAGTCTTACTCGATACTGGACCACTGTAAGAAATTGTTTCTCCCATTAGTCCCCTTGGACACAAAAATATGGCAAAATAGGATTCAGATTCAAAAATACCGAAGTTACCCTTTAAGAAGCAGTAACTAGTAATTTCTTTGGCATTTTTGTCTTTAAAAAATACTTAAACGATTAATCAGTGATCAAAATAGTTGCCCATTCATTATCTGTCCATCGACTAATTGATTATTTGGTTAATCATTGCAGCTCTACTGTTTGTATATGCATGCATTTGTCTGTGTGTGCATGTATCCAGTGCTGAATTGTAAAGACATGATGTTAGTTTACCACAAAAGATCACCACACAAAAGATCGCTACCTAATTATAACAATTATAACAAGCTGACACAGTTTGATGTCGTTACAGATTATTAGATTTAGTTTGAGTACAGCTGCATTTAGAAACATTCAGTAAAACATTATTTTAGTCTCTAACATAGGTCCTTATGTGATCTTTTGAGTCTGGTTTAACAAAGCATGCAGCATGTCACCATCCACTCCTGGAGCTCCTATAAAATAGAATAAAATAAAAAAAAGAAAGCCAGTGCCTGTTGGTATTAATGCATGTTGACATACACAGTGAAACAGCAGCTTGTGAACCAACAGACCCAAATTTCCTGATGAAACATCTTCACTGCTCCAAACCCAGTCGTCCTTGATGATATGGTTTAAGGCTCTTTCCTGTCATGTCATTGTCATTCCATTTCACAGGTCCCCCCGTAAACGTTACATGCAATATTTTTATCAACAGTTTCGGCTCTGTCACAGAGACAACCATGGTGAGTTCCTCTGGCATTTTGGCTGATTTTCTGCACAATGTGTTATCTATCCCTCAACCTGCAGGTCCACCAGTTAATGTTACCTGCAACATATTTATCAACAGCTTTGGTTCTATAGCAGAAACTACAATGGTGAGTTGAGCGTTGTGCTTGGACGTCTAAAGCCCTGACCCCTGCTCAGGAAGACTGAATCATCCTGTTGTTGTTTTTTTACCTGATATAATTTTTGACATTTATCATTGCTGTGTCACAAAATGACTTTGTTTTTGCCATTAACGAGTCTATTGGCGGGTCCATGAGGCGCACGCACATTAAGGTTTCTCCCCCCATGAAGCCCCCTTATGCATGTGTTAGTCCAGTTTTAATAATTAATACAATAAACCCCAACCAGTAAGTCACTTAAAGTGCAGCCAATAACTGTAGGTGTGAGGGGGGGCTGGGCTTTAAAACAAGCTGATCTACAATATGTAACGCGTGAAGGCGTCAAGCTGCCTGTGGGGTAAAAATATAAAACCTGCGAGGCTGCATCACGATCAAAGGATTCATAATGAGTGATAATAACTACTTAGATTGTGAATGAAGGATGTTAATTTGCACAGGAGCTGGAGCTCGTGAGATTGCCAGGGAATTACACAGTTTTAGACACGCATGCAAATATTTGGAACCGCCAATATTCTGATGAAATGTCAAACAACATAAGGGCCTCTCATCATCATGACATATCAATTACTCGGAGCAACTGAGCTTTGTGACACTCAGTTACACTACTAACTGCACTGTCAGTCTTCCCCATCAGCCATTACATCTTAAAAATCAACCATTAGCTGCTATAATGGCTCTTACATAATTATAGTTGATGAGAAACATTATTATGAGGTCAGTGTTTTGCAACTTGTAACAATAGATAACCATCAAGCTGGTCAAGATTATGTAGACACTTAACTGATAGTGTTGCTGGATGATGTAGATTTAGCCAAATGTGCATTGAAATTCATTTCCTGTTCGTCATCCATTTTATTTTTTGTCATGTGTTGTTATTCATATTACAGAACTGAAAATGTTTTGTATTATTGCAACAATTAATTGACTGTGACAATATGGATGTAACAAGAAAGTCCGTGAAGTATTCAAGCTCCTTACTTAAGTAAAACTAAAAAGTATAAGCAGCTAAATGTATTTAAGGTATCAAAAATAAAAGTATTGACTATGCAGAATGCCCCCTTCCAGAGCATTATTGTAGATATTTTATACATTAATGTATAAGAGCAATTTAATGTTGAAGTTGGTCATCATTTAAATTGCTTTGTATAATCTATAAGATGCATCATATTTTCCCATATTGTCAAATAAATGTAGTGGAGTAAAAAGTACAGTATACCCCTGAAATATTGTATGCTAGAAATATCAAGTAGCATAAAATGGAAATACTTAAGAGAAGTACAAATACCTCAGAATTATACTTGAGTAATGTACTTAAGAAAATACATCCGCTTGCTTGCTCCTCATCACTGCCAGATGCATTTTGTGCAGTAGAAAAATCATGAAGACACAAGGCAATCTTCCTATTTCCCTCATCAAAAGGAGATATATAATATTAAAAACCGATACAGATGACTGCTTTCTCATAAACCCCAATCACTGGACTACAAAATATGCAAAGCCGCTTGTCATCTCCGCAGGATTACAGAGTGAACATCTTCCTGCGGCAGAAGTGGAATGACCCTCGGCTGGCGTATAGTAAATACCCAGATTCCTCCCTCGACTTGGACCCGTCCATGTTGGACTCCATATGGAAACCCGACCTCTTCTTTGCCAACGAGAAAGGGGCCAACTTCCATGATGTCACCACTGACAACAAGCTGCTGCGGATCTTCAAGGATGGGACCGTCCTCTACAGCATCAGGTGAAGTATTGAGGATGTTGTTAGGAACAAAAACAGGACTGAAAATGGAGGTTTACAGTAGAGCTGATGAGCTGATCGACAGGAAATGAACTGGCAACTATTTAAAGTATTGGTTGATCAGTTGAATGTCCAGTGTTAAAGATTTAGTGGCACCTATAGCTTTGAGGTAACAGAGCTGAAACTTCTCCTGTGTGCCAACTGTGTGGGAGACCTTTGGTGACGAATGCAAAAATGTGAAAACGTGAAAATGCAAAAATGCTAAAATGCAAAAGGCCCTATCTTTCAGACCTAGAGTTGTCTTGCTTTGGTCTGAATCAGGGACTAATTTTATTACAAAGATGCATAATTGCCTAGAGTTGGTTCGTGTTCTCACGGCAGCATTTACAAGTGGAACAGATCAAATGCCTTGTGTGAGAAAGCTGCTCTTGATTGGTCAGAATTTCCATGCGGGAAAAACCCAGGAAGTAAACTAAACGTTGAAGAAGAGTACACTTGCAAGATGAATGTGACACTTTCTAATGTCACAATGGAGGGACAACTACGCAGGTTGATTTTAGCGCTGCTCATCGTGGACTATATTGCTGTCATTGTTCATGTTAGTCAAACCATACAGTTTGAAAACGAGGCGCGGCTCCAACTAGAAAACAATGTTTTGATTGGACTGTAACATGCTCATGTGTAATGTGACTGCAGTTGGTTCAGATTGAGGTCGGAACAACTTCTCACCACAAACGAACCACACCAGAGTTCGTTTGTAACCATGCCGAGACCACCTCTTCAAGAAGGTCTTGGTACAGTTGTTTTTGTGCGCACCCAAGTGCAATTGCTGTGTTCACACCTGCCCAAATGAACCGCACTTAAGGGGCAAACGAACTTGGGTTTGATTGAACTGAACCAAACAGGGCATGTGTAAAAGAACTCTACATTGTGAAAGAGACTGTGAGAGTCTGTAAACCAGTGGATAGATTTGTTTGAGTGTCACAACCCCCGCAAAATTATTCATTTCACTCTCAGGATTTGGTTCATTCCATTCCATAACCTTTCAAAAGTCTACAAAAGCTGCACTATTAAATCATTTTAACCTTATTCAAGTCAGCAGAAGGCTTAACCGGAGGTTAGCCACATTAGTGAAGTCTCTAGTGCGCTTGCTCTATGGGTCCAATGATGGGTAAGATCCGGGTAATTTTACAAGCGGGAAGACAAACTTTTTTGCCGTCATGCACCAGTGAGCAACTTTCATAGAAATGAACAGGGCTCTGCCTCCAACTCTATCCAGTTCTCTTTATGCATCCATGATGTAGATATAAGTGATTCATTCTAAGGTAACAAAAGTAAAACATTCTTATTTTTTGGGTGATTATAAACTAATAAAAACATAGATATGACTATTATATTCCATTTCTGCCAATAGATGCCCCTAAAAAAATGTTTAATTTGTCTTCTATAATAGTAAACCGATAATCTTTGCGATTACTCAGACAAAACTAGATATTTTATGAAACATCTGGGAATTTGTCCCTGTTGTCAGTCCTCAGGCCAGGTAATTAATCAAGAAAATAATCAATAGATTATTTGATAATGAAAGTGTTTGTTAGATGCAGCCCTAGTTTAGGGCTGTTCGTCTGTAGCTGAGGTAGGAATCTGTACTAAGGAAAAAGTGATACTGCAGAGAACCAAACGCTCTGATGCATAGATCACCCCAGGACATGTTCACTTATTGCTTTTCTTACATTTCCTCTCAAACATCAAAGACTGTCAATCTAAAAGCAACAGTATTAAATGGATTTTATCTCATTATGATCACTCCTTTGAAATGGCATCTTTCACTGAAGTACAGTACATTCCCATATGTGATGTAGATTTTTATTAAAAGAACACTGATTGCGAGAGGGCAAGCTAATCTCAGGGGCATTGTTGAGAATCCAAAGTGAAGATAAGAAAAGGAATCCTTCTTCATGTTGGTCTCAGCATGCAGAATTTCTGCACATAAAAGCCTCGCGATAGACTCGGAAACATGCAGCTGGGATGGATGGCATTTTAAAGGCCCTATCAGCCCAAAATTTGAGCACAACTCAGGACAAGATATGAAAATATGTTTCATTTCATTTCAATACGACTTCAGTCACACGCAGTATTCAATTTTCTCTGCAATGATGCGATATGAAGCAGATCAATTTTGAGTCCATTTAGAGAGGCTCAGGTGTGGAGGCAGAGTGGGTCAACGGGAGAGATGAAAGGTGGTTAGCCACTCTCGCCATTCATGAGAGAAACGACAGAGTGGGCAGACTGTGGAGCACAGTTCATCGCAGAGACAATACGCTGCAGTAATGAAAGTGTGATAGGAACCTGCTGAAGGGAATCCTGCATGATATGTCAGAGGCTATCGCACAGGAGAAACTGTCTCACAATACAGAGATTACCAAAAAAGTACCACCTGTAGCAAGCAAATTATTTCCAACTCAGGTCGACTCACAAGTTCAAGGTTTAATAAATATATTTCTGTCAAAATCAAATATATTCATTGGTGTAGTCTGCTCACTACATCTTACTGTGTGGCTTTGTCTCGCCTCACAGGTTGACTCTCATTCTGTCCTGCCCGATGGACCTGAAGAACTTCCCGATGGATGTCCAAACTTGTACGATGCAGCTGGAAAGTTGTAAGCATTAATTTTGTCTCAGGTTTGTCACTGCACTTCTACCTTTGCATTTGTAAATTCTGATTCAGCTATTCTCTCCTGTCTCTAGTCGGCTACACCATGAACGACTTGGTTTTCGAGTGGCTGGAGAACGGTGCGGTGCAGGTGTCAGAGGGGCTCACACTGCCTCAGTTCATCATGAGGGAAGAGAAGGAGCTGGGATACTGTACAAAACACTACAACACTGGTCAGAGGAAACACACAAACAACCACATGCTGTTTGGCAAACTCTTCTAGTTTAGTGGAATTGACTTGCATTTGTGTTTCAGGTAAATTCACCTGCATAGAGGTGAACTTTCACCTGGAGCGGCAGATGGGGTACTACCTGATCCAGATGTACATCCCTTCCCTCCTCATTGTCATCCTCTCATGGGTGTCGTTTTGGATCAATATGGATGCTGCGCCTGCCAGAGTGGCGCTGGGGATCACCACTGTGCTTACCATGACCACCCAAAGCTCCGGCTCCAGAGCTTCTCTTCCAAAGGTGAACCTCATCTGTTTCTTTTGGCAGCATAAGTTGTAAATTTGCAGGTCGAAAAGTTGTGCTAATATCAAATCTGTACGTCTCAATCATGTACATCACATAAAAACTGGCAGAACATATTGCAAAGAGATGGATTTTAAAGGAATGCTTCAGTGATTGTATTTATTTGTAAAGAATTAATCAGAAACACGCATTTAAAGGTTTAAGAATGAGCAAATGAATATGAATAATGTCCCTTTGCAAATGTCTAAATCAAGTTTCACCTCTCAGATGTCCAGACATTCGTGAACTATGCATAGCTTCTTGCTTGCATGATTGTGTTATGTTGTTACAGGCTCAGATCAAACAGTTGCAAGTATCGAAATTCTGTGAAAAAAGTATAATGTGTTAATTTTTCATGAGACAGAGGCAACTTTGTTTGAGAAATTTAAGAACCAAAGTTATTTCAAGGTCGTCCGAGGGGAGCATTTTGAAACATGACACACTTCTGCAGGTGCAAATGGATTGTTCATGACGTGGAACAAATATAAAAGGAAAACATTAGGTTTAAGTAAAAAAGTGTCACCTTGGCGAGATACTTGCCAAGCTACAGTCCACTGCAGGCCACAGTGCGAGTCCAACAAAGAACAACCCAGTTGTCTTTTAGCGAGTCATCGCTGTATTTCTAGCAGCGTCTTAGCCACTTAGCTTGGGTGTTTTTTCGCAACCCGTTACTGTTTTTCCATGGGGGAAAGTGCCACAAAAAGCGATTGTTTTTATCAAGACATTGCTACATTTCCTGCTGGGAAAGTCATTGTTTTTCAACTGAGACATCGCTGCTTTTCCAGTGGTAATTGTGCCCCCAAAACCAAGTATTTTAAGGCTAACCATGACCAAGTGGTTTTCGTGCCAGACCTAACCACACAGCATTGTTGAAAGATGATAGAAAGGCAACAGTAACTCAAATAACCACTGGTTACAACCAAGGTCTGCAGAAGACCATCTCTGAACCAACATGTCAAACCTTGAAGCAGAAGCAGAAGACCACACCAGGTGCCACTCCTGTCAGCTAAGAACAGAAAACTGAAACTACAATTCACACAGGCTCAACAAAACTGACAATAGAAGATTGGAGAAACGTTGCCTGGTCTGATGTATCAACGGTTCAGGCTGGTGGTGGTGGTGTAATGGTGTGGGGGATATTTTCTTGGCACACTTTGGGCCCCTTAGTACCAACTGAGCATGGTTTAAACACCACAGCCTACCTGAGTATTGTTGCTGACCGTGTCCATCCCTTTATGACCACAGTGTACCCATCTTCTGATGGCTACTTCCAGCAGGATAACACACCATGTCACAAAGCTCAAATCATCTCAAACTGGTTTCATGAACATGACAATGAGTTCACTTTACTCCAATGGCCTCCACAGTCACCAGATCTCAATCCAATAGAGCACCTTTGGGATGTGGTGGAACGGGGGATGCGCATCATGGATGTGCAGCTGTCAAATCTGCAGCAACTGTGTGATGTCATCATGTCAATATGGACTGAAATCTCTGAGGAATGTTTCCAGCACCTTGTTGAATCTATGCCACGAATTATTAAGGCAGTTCTGAAGGCAAAAGGACGTCCAACCTGGTACTAGCAAGGTGTACCTAATAAAGGGGCCAGTGACTGTATGTACATCGTATATAGAGCTACAGGGACTTAAAGACCAACTCATATTTTACATTTAAGAGCAGTTAGATTGTCCTATTGTTCTAATGTCTCTGGGAACTTATATTACTTTCTTACTGTAACATGGCCGCAATACTTTGCAGTTGTTTCAGCCAGAGAACAGATTCATGACCCAGGAAAACATGAAGACAAATTAACAATCTAAACAAGAAGACAATGCAGAGCCAGAGATGAATGAGATGAATAAAGTATAAATCATTGCTGACTGTTTGAAGTACTTCTGACACAGCTGTGTCTCTTTCATCTGTTATGTGAAAGCCACTGTACAACTGCAGTGGATCAGAAGCACCTTATTTCAGAGATGATTAAACCATAACTAGGCAGCTCTTTTAACCTGCTTGGTATGATTCACCGCATTCAACATTTTCGTGTGAAGATGTTGCCATCTAAAGCATGTGTATATTGCCGACAGCTATGGTCGTCTGCCGTAGCTTATTTACAATCAGGGTAAATTGCCATGCACATATTGTGAAGGGTACTACAGGCACTGAGAGACAGATCCTGATGATCAATCACTCTCCACGCATCAGTGTGCACATAGGCACTGAAGGCCTCAGCCACGTCAGAGATTCTCACATAAAAGACACGCATACTGATAAATATTTAAAGACAAGGCTTTGAGGGCCCAGATTCAAGAAAACAATAACTTAATATGCCTTAACTTGCCTTAGAAAGCTGAGTTGTTTTCTCCACATGCTAATCAGCTGCCATGGAGTTAGGTGGTCACAGTGATGAACAGTAAAGTCTTTCAACTTCATCCTCATTTTTCCAAGAGTAACGGATCAAAAACAGTGCTAACGGTACAAACTAGTGCTACAGTTCTCTTTCTGTTGCTAATGAGGGCAGCAATTATTTCCCACTGTTTATGGCCATGCAATCACTGACATTACTGGCAGCTCTAATACACTTGTTAGCAAACATTACCTGTAATTACAGTCATTTAGAAATCCCTGTTAGCTGACATGATGAGCAAGATAAAGGGAGAATAAAGGGGAAAGAAAAGGCGGATCACCAGGTACGTAGCTCTAACCGATCCAGGACTCAAAATAGAAACAGAAAGGTTAAATAAAATCTACCAATACTTCAAGTCAGCGCATAAATTCATACTGCATTTGAACTGTTGGCTGATGCTGTCACCTTGGAGGATCTAACAGGGGAAATCTGTTTTCTCTTCCAGGTCTCTTACGTGAAAGCCATTGATATCTGGATGGCTGTGTGTCTCCTCTTTGTATTTGCTGCATTGCTAGAATATGCTGGGGTTAATTTTGTCTCCAGGCAACAGAAAGAGTTCCTTCGCCTGAGGCGAAGACAAAGGAGGAATCACAAGGTAAGCTCTCAATGTCTATACAAGGTTGCTGTTTGGTTTTCAAACTTTCTGGCCACACTGTGGCTTGAGGGAAGCCAACGTCCATTGGTTGGCTGCACCACTTTGTTTTAGACTGAAATATCTCAGCAAAGATTTGATTAAGATCTATTCAGTTTTGTGTAGGCATTCATGGTACCCAGAGGATGAATCTATATGACAGGTGATGCTCTGAGTTTTCCTCTAGTGCCACTAACAGGTCAAAATCTACCTGGTCAACTGGCACAAAATTTGGCATTCATGGCCCCAAATGATGTATCATCTAATGTGGTGATTTCCTGATCACCATGAGCTTGACTTTGTTGTATTTCTCACAGATTCTTCAGTATCTATTAGCATAAGTGTGCGTGTGCATTACCCCCATTGACCTTAATCTTGACAAAATGAAAGACATTTATACCATAAATTGATGCCAAAAGGACCCTCAAACCCCCGTTTCATATGGGTCCACCCCTATGTGGAAACAAAACCCACGCCCTTGTCTATTGGATACATTACCATGAAATGCAGTGCCTTAGCATTCATGTATTCCTCAGGAGAAATTATCAAGTCAAGTCAATTTTATATAGGGCCTATAGGCCCTAGAGCAGTGACTTGTGAATGTGTCAAGTTTGTAAAAAACACTTTATTATGAAGTACAGTGCATTTCCGGCACAGGGCCTTTTTCCTGCTGTGGAGTTACTTAAGACATGGAGACAACTCCACGACATGGCCAAATGCAAGTACGACCCTGAATGTGTTAAACTGTGTGGACCTTGAACTGTTGATTAAGAAGCCTGGACCCCGTGGCTTGACTACTTGGGAACCACTGAGCTAGAGCCCAAAATTCCCAAATAACAAATGTGACACAAAGGGCTCTATAATCTGTACAGCAGGACAAGACCCTTATTTCAGATAAGCGTGTACCAAATAACTGAAAAATGATAAGGTCTTTATAGACCATCAGGATGACTGATGACTTTAATAACTTTGGTGATTCTCTGACTTTTAATCTAACACCATCATCAGGTCTAAATTTTGGTTCATGACCAAATACCTACAAAACTAATGACAGTCCCATCAGACTCAGCTGTATTTTTTGTTGAGTGTTAAATTGCTAACATTAGCATGCTGACAGACAGGAAGGTGATTATATCTACCATGTTAGCATTGCCATTGTAGGTTTGTTTGCATGCTGGTGTTAGCTTTAAGCCCAGAGAACTGCTAGCTCTACAGAACTGGCTGTAGACTCTTGTTGGGATGTTGAAGGATAAACAGTGATTTAAAATTCATCCCGCAGGCAGTCATTCTAAGTGGTTTATCATTAAAGTGCATCAGGTTATCTTTTTTTAATTTGAATGTGTTATCTCATGATTAATGTTCATGTAAGTTCACATTGCTAACAGCAACACTGACCCAGTGGCCATGAAGAAGAAGCTCATTCTGTGCACATGTGCATGTGTTTTTCCAGGATGAGGAAATGCGTGAAGGCCGCTTTAACTTTGCTGGCTACAATATGAGTCAGTGTCTACAAACAAAGGATGGCTCAGCTGTTAAGAACGCTGCTCCGGCTCCAAACCCTCAACCATCTGTTCCCAAGGACATAGACACCATGAGGAAGAAGTTTGTGGACAGAGCCAAGAGGATAGACACTATCTCCAGGGCTGCTTTTCCTCTCGCGTTCCTCATCTTCAACGTCTTCTACTGGGTCACCTACAAGATCATAAGGCATGAGGACATCCACCAAAAGACTTAACACTTGACAAACAACATATACTTTTTCCATTTCTCAGATTGAGAAATGCCTGGGAAGCACAGCGAGATGAGATTGGAGACTGTGCATCGAGAGGTAGCCGACCATGGTGGTTTTGACGGTGGTGTTCTTTCAGGGATAATGTATAATGTTCATGCGTCATACAGTAATGCTCATGTTCTGATAATGTGAACAGCTCTTGAGACGCAGATGCTTTTTTGTTGTTGTACTGCTGCATATTTCCTGACAAAATCTGGAAAAATGGTTTTAACTCAAGGCTTAGTAACATGTTGGAGCAGATGGACCAAATTTTTGTCTTTGAATAAATCCTACCTTGGCACCTGTACAAGGAACAAAGAAACATTCCATGGATTTGTAACTGTAAGGTAGCTTAGTCAGACCCTCAATGACTTTTTGTGATTGCAAAAAGGGTATTTCTTAAGGATGCTTAAGACTGTTTTATATTGTAATACTGTCACGGCACTTCCTCTATGTTTATACAAAATAAAGCAGCAAAACTTCTAAAATATACACACAGAAAGCACATACTGACACACCCTTCAGACATTAGGCAGCAGCCCACGTTTTCAGGCATGGGCGCGAACAAAGGCGATGAAAATCTGGAATTGGACACCGCATTTTTATGAAATACCCGAGGCCTTAGATATCAAAGATTTGGTGAGATGAAGTGCTGTGCTTCTCTATTTTTTCAAGCATCTCCTCTCGTTCAGTGGTCTATCAGAGCCGAATGCAGCGTTTGATCTTTTCTACCTGTGGCCAGACATCCAAAGGTACTCCTTGTTGTTTCCTTTCTCTCTGAGTGTATTATAAATCACATTCATGGACAACTGATGTCACTTCAAATCAGTGTTTAAAAGTTTATTCAGATGTTATAAAAGTCGCAAGTTTTTCTTTTCATTCTGAAATGATTTAATAAATAAACTGTCATATATTTCACAAGCTAGGTTCATGAAAGTATAACGGCCAAGTGTATAGGTAAGCCTACAAACTGTGAACACGCACTGCATTATTCAATGTTGTCATATGCCCATAGCCACATGAATTCATTTATATTCCAGGTAAATACTACAGGTATCTTAGGTATGGTTTTAGAGTTTGAGACTATGTTTTTTGTAGATTTAGTCTGATGAAATATTTATTGTAATGGAGGAAAAAGGTTATGTTTATAAAAAAAAAAAATAGCTTTCTGTATACTTCTTCAACCTCCGCTGTGGCCTGTTTCCCTCCACTTGGCGTGTTTGTTGCTGGATGGTGACATATGTTTGTAGGATGGATTCAGCAGTGAAGGACAGATCTGTACAACATTCACGGTACAGAGCAGCTACTGGTCCTTGCACTCCTGATAAACTGTGGTAAAGAACTCCTTTCTTGAATGCTATTCCCGAAAAAAAAAAAAAAGGTTATTTACTGGTCTGTACATCAATAAAAACTGACTGCACCATATTTACTTTACTTCCACTTCTCCTGTCATGTGTAAAGTAGAAGACTCGTTTTATACACTCATGCATTTGTTGACGCACCATATTGCATTCTTCACATGTAGGAAATGAATAGATGGAAGCCTTTCCGGAAAAAATAGCTGACAGAATAAGGCATGAACACATGAAAATTCTTTTTGCGCCTGTGTTGCAGATCGGATCAAAGAAAATAACAAACACAGTCTCCTCACAGAGCCTGTAAGTCAGGGTGATGACACACGCCATGGATTGCTGGGTGGCCTGGGGTGACACAGATATGATCTGACAGCGGGTTCCCATTAATGCATGATAATGGACTTCACACTGTAGCGCTGAGATTCCATCAGCTGGGGCTGAGCTACCAGTTGAATGAAAAATATTGGCATGGCATCTATACACAAGGGAGGTATTGTATTAGATGTTTTGTAAATAAAGGTGCTTCTAAGTGCCCTGCATTTATATAGTGCCACTCTACCTTACAAGACAACGCACTTTACAAGTTGCCCCTTCCTCTCATTTACTCGCACACACATGCATACACAGATGATGATGATGATGATGGAGCTGCACCGTCAGCAACTGCAGCAGAGCAGGCCTGGCCTTTTTCAGCATGCAAAGCCAGAAACTACCAACCTTATGATTAAAGGAACAGTTCATCCCAAAGTCAAACATACATATTTTAAGTCTTACCTGTAGTGCTATTTATCAGTCTAGATTGTTTTGGTGTGTGTTGGAGTGTTGGAGATATCATCCGTAGAGATGTCTGCCTTCTCTTGGATATAATGGAACTAAATGGCACTCAGCTTGTGGTGCTCAGTGCCAAAAAATACATTTGAAAAACTTAACACCAATGTCTCTTTCCAGAAGTCATGACCCAGTTACCCAAGATAATCCACAGATCTTGTTGTGAGCAGTTTCATGTAGGGACTATTTTCTCTTTACTGAGCTACACTCTTAAGGATTACTGAACGAGCCTACGGGGCAAAGGCACATATCGACCAAGAGGAGACTCAGAATGACTATAGGAGGATGCAAAGGAACTGTTAATAGACACAAGTACTACAACAGTGGCAAAACAGCAACAAAGAGACACAAAAGTACCAAAAAAGACCCAAAATTACATCAGAGAGACACAAAACGACCAAACAAAGACAAAAAAAAGACAAAAAACATTGTAAAGACACAAAACCATTAATAAAAATCGATAAAAAAATAAATAAATAAAAAGCTTAACTACCAAAAATTCTGTTTCTTGCTCTTGTGTAGGAGAGATGGTGGGGCCTTTTGCATATCTGTGCTCAGGGGCTCATTGTCTCATAATCTGCCCATGACTACACCTCCCAACTGTTATCATTGTGCCGAAGTAAGTGTGCATCTACTCATGGACGAGAGGCTTGTGATTGTGACTGTATGAGATGTAAACATTAATGCTATCGTCCTTGGGTGATCTGTAATGTTAGCTAGCTCAGTGGTGCTAGGTGAGCTAGCAGTAGATGCACACTTCCTTCTGCATGTTGACACGATTGGCAGATGTAGTTGTCTAGACAACCCGGTCTCACTCCGAAGTCGTTGAAATCTGGTGCTTGGGTAGGGACTTCTGGTGTCAGAAACCAACGGAAAAAGCTGTCCTTTAACATCGGCATGATACGCGGCCGGTCACCGTTATAGTTTAACAGCGCTCGGCGGCATCAGGGGGAAACACGTAAGGTAAGGACAAAAGTTAAGGCTGTGAAAGTCTAAGTAGGGCGGGTCTAAGGGGTGGTGGATGCGTCCAACAAACACCGAACTTTTGCCCAGGACAGTGATGTCCGCGTCCCGTCAGATTGTAAAGTCAAACCCTATTTTTTTTTTCCAAAATCTAACCATGTTAGTTGTTGGAGGAAAAAAACACCCCAACAGTTTGCGGTGTTGTACTGACATAGTGCGTTTATTTTGAAAGAGACTGTGTGTAAACCGTAAATTCCTGTGAAAACAGAAGTGTATTTTGAAAGAAGCATGTAACGGACAGAACTTGACACGGTGTCCCAGAACGTTAACAACCAACGCACCCAGGGTACCTTGCATGTCATATCTGGACACTGAAAGTCCATGACCGAACGTCAATAAGTGACGAGGTTGCAGTGAGAATGTGTTGGTCTAGAAAGAAAACAGTTCTGTTGCTTTTAAAGGACGACCTGCTCTACATCCTGAGTGACAGTCCATTTCCACCTGTTGTTACTGCATAAATAACCCAAATATATCACCCTTAAAGAGACAGGAGAGGCCACATCAGCTCTCGATATCCTGTAATTACATTATCCTACTAATAATGCTATTCATTGTGGTGATGTGGGGAACACCAGGATCCATCAATCTTATATTTATCTAAAAGATGAATAATACGTAGCCTGTGGTAGGTTTATTGAGAAGGCCGCATGAATCATCTAACCACAATTTTAATGCACAACACACAGGGATTATTAACTAATCAATAATACAAATCCCAGCATGGAAATACCATCTATTTGCCTGACACAGCCTTAAATCACTGTTCATTATTATTGCCGTTTGAATATGCAGGGATTGCAATAGCCTTTATGCAATCAAGTTCAGTATGACGGCTTATGAAAGGAAAATAATTTGCGGCTTATAATTGTGTTTAAGAGGGAAAACAACTTTCCATCATTCATTAAGGTTTAGGGGAGGCTGCTTTGTGAGGTCTGAGAGAGGCGAGAAATGAGGGTTGCTATAGCAACAGCACAGCAATTGAGAAGGCCAGTGTGAGAGAAAAGCGGGAAATTAATGGAGTTGAGAACACTGGAGCATGATTTGGCCTAAAGTGTGTCTCTTATGCCTGAACATGAACCCTACACTAAATTAAACATTCATTCCTACTTTATTAAAGTAATAATAAAACCAGCGGCGTATTCCGCTATTTTCTGTACGGTTTATTCAGAGGATTATGCGTCCGTGACACTCTTCAAACAACAACACAATGCACTGGGTGTGCTGGTGTGAGCGTGAGCTAGTGTTATGTATGGGATATGAAGTGGTGTGAATGCTGTGAAACGTGGCGCTCCGGCAACAGAAATATTCTCGGTTGCTGTGAGATCATCCGCAGGCTGGTAGTATTGATCTTTACTCCTCTCTGATAGCTTAAGGTAGCCTTGTCTATAATCAGGGAGAACCTAGTGTCTCCGGGGGCCATTTTAAAATGTAGCAGCATTTGAAAACCACAACTTCAGTTCGGCTAAACCATCTCCATGACAACTGAGCAACTCTATCTGCTGAGGAAGGCCATATGATGTGGTTGAAAGCAAGTAAGCGGACCTTGTGATAAGAATTTCTTGTAGAATCAAGTTCGTCGGCCTGCATATTCCAAGGTTACATGATATAAATAAGTAGCCTGGCATATTAAAGAAGCATTACTGTGTTTGGAGCCTGTATAATGTCTGTATTATGCCTAAGGGCTTCATAAAACTGTGCTAGAGGATGGGCAAAAGATACAACCTGTTATTAGACACCCCCAATTACATATAATGGTGAAATGTTCTGAAACAATTGAGCCTCTAGGTTAAAAAACATTCCACATGGAAAGAAGCATAAATATTAAAGGTTGTTTACTCACAGGTATTTTTTTGTTTTCAAACCACAGTGTTAGCTCTCTGCATACAGAACCATGCACACTACTGTACTGTATGTGGGCTGTGCACTATGCCTTGCGTTGTAGATGCAATCAATGGCCGCCCACTTCGTTTGGTTGACCCACTGAGTTTCCAGAGTCCAGAAGACTGACCCGATCAATAACGGTCGACTGCAGGCAAACACCACACCAGTGCCCTCATCACACACCATCAATATAAACATGGCTTAGCAGCACCATTCATCATTATGGAAGTTTTAACATATTATTAAAGGCGCAATCTGCAATTCAATTAAACCACCAGGGGAAAAAAATAAAACATAAAACTGTAACCTCCTGTTACTCTCAGACAATTTAACATGTTTAATACTCTGCTGCTAACGCTGCTGCCGGGATACAGCGGAGGAGCCGGCTGCTAATGCTATGTACCGGGACACTGCTAATGCTGCTTGCCGTGCTGCTGTAGCTCAGTTGTAACTGTTACTGATGCTGAGACTCTACTGATTGCGTGACTGGTAGACGGCGGTGGGTGGCGCAACAGGCCAAAACACAAATTCAAAACATAAACATAAACATGACCGTAAAATATTTTTTTAAATGCGAATATTCTGGCTGTACTATTGTTGTCTGTGAGATCAGTATGTTATATGAACATTATTCCTTAGTCTCTGTGACATATTAGGAGGATTTTACGACTATTTGCTTTAGATTTCTTACATATAGCTCCTTTAATGACTTTTAAGGGATAATATATATGAACCTGAATTTAAGACATTTTAAGACTTTTTATGGTCCTGCAGACACCCTGTAGTGAGGGTAAATGTTGGTAAATGTTTGTTAACATCGCTCATTTTTGCAAATGCAGAAATAAAAGTGTCATATCTACATACATAAAATGTTGAGTTTCAATCTCCAACTCAAACTCCTCAATTATGAATATGAACTTTTATATGGCCAATAAATTCAGGACTGATTCATTATAATTATATTTAAAAATAAAAGCATTGCTGTCCCATTGGCCGAGGAAAAAGAAAATAGATGGAAAGATAGTCGTGACAAAAATACCTAAGTAAAAGTTTTGATTCTGTCAAAACCCTGAAATAGTATTAAAAGATTACGAAATATTTAATTAAAACTATTTTTTTGTGATAGAAAGTAGTTTTTATTTTATCATATTTAATTTATTCCATTTATTTTATTTTATCACTTATTCTATTTAATCTTATTTATTATATATGTTTTTAATTTTTACTTACAGTTTAATTATTCCATTTGCCGTGACCATTTAAAGAAAACAAAAAAAAAAAGGCAATTTTTTATCTTTTCCTCAAGGCAACGGACTGCCAAAAGTAGTGACAGCAGATTGCCGGCATCCACAAAGGTGTCAAAAGATGCATGAATCTATCAACTGTCAACTCGTCTACAGGAACAACCTCACTGGGATGTAGCGTTTCATGTCTGGGGTGTTTCATATCACAGCATTATTCATTCACGTTTCATTCCCATTAAAGTGAGTGGACTTCGGTGGAGGGTAGAAACCCTGCAGCCTCCTTCCACCACTCAGAGTTAATGGAAGTTAACAGACAATAATGGGATGACAAACCATATATTTTACTCTGGGTGGCAGTCAGGGCTTTAAGGGAACACCAATACAATTGAATTTTCGTTTTCACATGTGATCCATTTCTCTCCGGCTCTCTACCCCGTGTTATTTCCAGTAAGGAATTCACAGTTCTCGTTCTGTGCTAGAAATGACAGGGGTGTTTGTGTCACAGCCAGAAAAAGGTGACTGGGAGTCTGGCTGTTTATTGTATGCGAGGGATGACAGAAAAAAAATGTTTTTTCTTGAATTCTCATTATGATTTATTTAGATATTTCTTTTTATCACCTCTGAGCCTATTACTTTATTTAATTTCCTGGCTTCAAAATGCTGCGTGCATCATACGGCGAACAGTGAAAATGAGTCTTGAATGCACCAGTGAAATGTATGTGAAATATATCTGCTCAATAAAAAAAGGTATTTAGAAAAAAACAGGAGCTTTATTTCCATCTTAACAAGACAGAAATATATTGTGCACTTCTGTAACGTTTCATTAACTCACAGCACCATTACAATCATAAAGTAACACATTAGGAATCACTTGCTTTAAAGTTAATTTTGCTTCAGCTATATTTAAGGGAGTCCTGTGGCAGTGAGACCAGTGAAAGCTTGCAATGAAGGAGGCATGTTAAAGATGTAAAAGAGGGGGAGTTTATCTCTCCTCAGACTGACTACAACACACAGGTGGAGTAGCTCCCGGAGCAAACAAAATGCACATCCTCGTTTTTCGGCACCCACTGGGAGAAGAAAAATAAAACCATTTTAGCAAACACTACTGGCCAAGCTGCCACAGACCTCATGTATCCAGTAAAGCCGGGGCCCTTTGAAGTAGGATTTGATGTTTACTTGGACAAACTGCATTTTAACAGCTTGTGCAGCGTCACCGGAGAAACAGCACCCAAATACTCTTTTTCTATTTACAGCGTTTAACAGGAAAATAACTGAAGCACAAGGGAAAAGTACCACTAAAAGCTTTCAGTCAACTCCTGTCACTGAGCAGATGTATAACCCCGTTGCTCTACAATCATGTTGTTGCCTTTATTCAGAACACAAACAGTTTCCCACTCCGGCATGAAAGTGGTCTCCTATTGAACAGCGCACAGCGGCGACAGACATTAAAGAGCGTTTTTGAACATAGAGGGTTTAAAGGGACACGAGCAGAAGAATACGATGAGCGGTATCGCATCAGTAATAGATTAAGGCTGTGAAACCCAGGGGGTGAGATAGTGGAAACAGGCTGAGGCTCTACATGCCAGCAGAGAGATGTAAAGCCCGAGAGTCTGAGGGAGCTGACACACACAGCTCAGCAGAGACAACACCAAGCCGGCAACAGGGACAACTCTCAGTATAGGTGAAATGTGCAGAGCATACATAATGACCGACTTTTTAGTCAGTCCACTCGACACAATACACAATTAAAGAGTTGGCTTCTTTTCCCATTAATAATTTCCAGCAACAACATCTGCAGCATTTCAGCTGAGCAAAGTTCTCCGAGTGTCCAAGAGAGCTGCCAAATCCCCATCAAGCTGGACTTCGGACATGTTTTGGGTTAGCTTACGATACCTGCCCACATCCACCAGGGGGCTCAACCTCATCCTGCTCCTCTCCACGTCCTTTTGAAACATATCTCTGCACCTCTGGAGCCCCTCTACAGACCCTGGCTCGGGGGTCTCCTCATGTCCAACGATCATCCTCTCTTCCTCTTCTCCTTCACAAAGTAGCGATGACACACACTCCCTGAGTGACACCACCTCTTTCTCCAGTGCCAGAGAAAATATCTGAGCAGCACCCTGTCCTCTTGTACCTTTGACAGGCTGGATGGAGCTGGATGCAGGGAGGTAGGCCAAGAGAGAGTCCAGAAACTGGAGCATCTGTAACTGGCTGAACAGAACCACAAATTGCATGTTAAGTTTCATGTCTTTTTAGAATCGCTGTCACTTCTCAGCTGCTTCCCTCCCGCCTACCTGTGCGGAGTTTATTTGCAGAATTTGTACTTCTAAGTGCTCGGCTTGCCAGAGAATCCTAATCACTTTGATATTCAGTGGACTATCACTCGGACGTGCTTCCTAGTCAACTTCAAAGCCTTGTCAACTTTGAATCCATTAATATAAATTGAGCAGTGCCCACTTCTACCACCTTCCTTAGTTCTTTTAAATAAAATGAATAATTCAAGAGTGCCCCCGGTAGTAGTGTTTGAAGAGAGCAGTGATATTACAGTTTGCAAACAAAAAGAAAATCTCTCTGTTGGACAAAGCATTTTGTGTTTTTCTCACTTTAAGTAACAAGTCACAAATTAAAAAGAAAGTTGCTCATAAAAAATAAAAGATAAGAAAATGGCATCCAGACAATATAAATGTCAAAATAAGATTACGGTACTCTGTGGAGTTTTTGACTTCTAAAGAGCAGGGTTTTTTTTGGAACAGGTGCCCCCCGTTGTGTTTGTTCTCAAGCACAAGGACACACATGCACGTGGGTGATGCAAAACACACTCCTGCTGATGGCTTTACACTATTCCACTGTTCTACAAGTGTCTTTTGTGCACCAACAGATGCAACAAAGAGGCAGCAAAGGTAGGGAAGAATTAGACTGCAAATGATTATAGGTGTAGCAATGCAACAATGACTATTTTTACATGCACAGAAAATTTGTTTTTTTTGCCCTTCTGTTTAAATGGCTAATGAAAATGAACATTCCACTGATATTCCTATTAACATGCAGCCATGCACACTGTGATTAATGTGTCCTAACATGCAGGTTATCACGTTTAAATATGGAAATGTGCCATTTTGCTTTTTTTTTCATCAGAATGGAAATTTTGATGGGACGTTTTCCACAGTTGGCCGACTTGTTCGACTAAACGTGAACTCTTCTGGATACATAACTTAGGCACTTTGGCCCCTAAAGGCCCCATTGAGGGATTTGACATTAGACCATTCTTGTAATGCTGTAATTCTATAGCTGTATATTTGTATATATGTTTTTTCGTCATGTACCTTTATTTCTATGTGTGGCGTGACTGTATATATACTGTGACATATCAAGATGTGTTTTTGACGTATGTATGACGACCACTTAACTAGATCCTCTTAAGTAGCTTTGGTACCATATTGGGATACACAGGTACATTTTTTTTTTTTCCTTGGTTTATTTTCATTATAAATATGGGCTACAGGTGTGGCATGTCACATGACTGCCTCAGGCAGCACTACGGGTATTTAATATGGCAACTTTCTGTCATGTATCAGAAGTTTGAGGAAGTGCAATGTGACTCGGAACGTCACTCTGTATTAAAATCCCTCTAAACGGGAGCTACATGGTGTGCGGACTTATTTGTTTTGTACTTTGCCAGAAGCTTACCATAGTTGGCCAACTTGTTCAACAAACACAGCCTCTCTCTTTCCGTCACACGAAGTTCTTAACAAGGTCAGCATTGGGATATTTGCACATATCCAAAAAACCTGTTGATCTCCAAGTCTTTACAATGTTTAAAAGTAGGTGTGTCTCTCTTTTCTTTTGGGCACTCACCTTGCAAACTGTTGGCTAGTTGGTCTTTGTACAATGCATCCATGACAATGCACAGAGCTGACTGTAAACAGGCGAAACGCTGTGTGCCAGCAAATGAGGTATAAGCTCCACTTGAGACGCACATTCCGAATGCGCTGTATACATGTCCAGAGAATGCTCCTAAAACCTGACACACAGCAGCTATCGCGGTTATCGAAAAATGCTTCTTTCGGAAAAAGGCCTAATTTGTAATATCCATGCGGAATGCGCTTTTTACATGACCCTTATCAAATTCAGAATATTGTCACATTTGTGACAATGGTGGAATATGTGTGTGCATGCAAACATAGCCAATGCAGGTTTCAGAATATTCCAAAAAGGAAAGAAATGGATTCAATATCTTTGTTAGACCTCAAGGTAACACACAATGATTTTGGTAAGTAACACCCACTTACAAGAAATGTCTCCCTGGCACCTATAACTTAAAGATAAAAAATACATCCTTTCACTTTATGAACTGGTCATGATTATGGCCAAAACTCGATACTATCAATCAATATCTACACCTCTGAGGTCAGGAATAAAGCCATCACACAGTTATCTGTAAATAAAAAATATTTACCTGGAGTGGACAGACAGTTCCCCCTGGAAAGGGGTTATCTGGTGCCAGTGCAGCAGCATGAAAGCAGATGGTCCTGAAGATTTTAACAGTAGATACTGCGGGCTCACTTCTATCCTCTTACAACCCACTCTTTTCTGAATCCAGCCATCTATGTCACCTAAGCTGTGATCAGGAGAGTCTATGTGGAAGACCCAGTGATCCAGGACCGCCATCAGACTCAGCAAGTCCTCTTTAACCTCATCTGGGTACAGAAAGAAGACACTAATGAACATCTGTGAGTCAGAATTTAAATCTGAAGTCGTAGGCATTTGTGATTTTACCTGTTTTGAGTTCAGGGTTTTTCAACAGTTGGGTGTGGAAATCACCGTGAATGTCTAAAGCAACTTGACCACAGTGCAGGACAGCCGGTGTTGGGTTGCTCATGAGGGCAAAAGCATCTTGTCTCTGGACGTAATGGAGCACGACACGGCACTTGACACTGCCAGAGTTCAACAGAGGTGTCAGCCTGGTCACAGCAGTCACAGCCAGTCTGCATGTGTTGAGATCATTGGGTCTGCCGACACTGTGCTGCTTGCTTCTTTTGGCTGCGGGCTCTGAGAACGTGGAGGCAGAGGAGGGGGAGGCGGAGGAGGAGGAGGATGATGAGGAGCAGGGCGCGGGGAGCCAGAACACTTGGCTCTGGGTCTGGATGACTGCAGGCGTTGAGCTCTGACCCATCTCTGTCAGGATGGATAAGCTCACACTGGCCACTGGTCTGGAGCAAAAAATAACACATCACTAACAATTAGATATCACATAGACAGTAGATAATCAGTTAAAAAAAAACACAAAATGAGTGTGTGTGACTGAACGTGTGACTGCTTGTGAACTGATTAACAGCCCCGATATCTCCAGGTGGTGAAATGACATCAACCAGACAAGTGCACCAATCAAACCAGCAATATATGGGCTCTTGAGGCAATCATGCCAGAAGTGGTTTTCTTCCACATGTTCTCAAATAAAAAAAAAAAAAAGGAACAGGTGGATGGAAGAATGTGATAGCTTCTTGTTCCCACAAAAGGAGCTTGGGGAGTTATTAAATACTTGTTGCCATGGTGACCACCTAGCCACCCTGCATCTGCCTTTGAGGGATTCATATAAAGCTGGGGGCAATCAAAGAGGCAAAAAAACATCTTTACTTAGTTAGAGCTATTTGTTTACAGAGATTGAGAGGCTGGGATTGATTTAATCATGAAAGAAGACCTCAGAGGAATAGTTTGAATCTTTTGAAGAGGGGTTCTATGAGGCACTTATTTATTCTGAGTGTATTACATACAGTAGATGTATGAGAAGCGGGCAGGAGTACCGCCACAGAAGCTAATGTACTGCTGTGGATGGATCAGCAACAAAATAATTGAAGCCACTTTAAAAAGTCCCATCTAAAAAACAGCAATATCAGGTCAAGTGTATGCTACATTTAGAATATTTTCAACGTATTATCTTGCCGCCAGATGGCAATTTTTGATGGGGAACTGAAGCCATTGCATTTCTGTTTTCAAAGCCAGATTCCATTGAGAAAAACAGTTATTTTATATTACCGAACAAAGGAACTACTGGTTGTTTTAATGTGTTACTTTGGTGTTTTAAAGGGTTAGTTTGGATTCACCAAAGCCACACAACAAAGCAAACTACCTAAGTGACTGAGGCAGCGGTGGACCAGCAGCTGCTTTGTTCAGCGAGCAGAAATCAGGGTTCCTGTGCACTTTTGGTAAATGGTAATGGACTTGCACATGCATAGCGCCTTTCCAGTCTTCCTTTTTACACTACAAGTCACATTCACACACTGGTGGCTGAGGCTACCATATGAGGTGCGACCTGCTACACAGCTTTAACACACTCACACACCAATGGAACAGCCATCAGGAGTAACATGGGGTTCAGTATCTTGCCCAAGGATATTTCAACCTGCAGACTGGAGGAGTCGGGAATTGAACCTCTGATCTTCCGGGTAGTGGACAACCTGTTTTAACTCCTGAGCATGGACATGTTTTAGGATTTTTACGAACGTATTCTAAACCATGTATATCCTAAGCTTTTCTAAAACTTGCTGTTAATTCCAAACTATTTCCAGACCTGGAAAACAATTTTCTAAATTCAAAACTTTCTTAGGAATTCCATGACTGTGGGAATCCTGTATAATTACTGTCTTTGTCGATAGAGTCTGGTGACTTTGACAAGAGCATAGATTGGGAATCACTGTTAATGGCTTCCCCCATCAGAAAGGGCTGTCTGCATCAAGGTAAAGCTGTTAAAATATCCTAAATATAGCATATGCTAAGACTTTTTTTAGGTGGACAAAATAGGTTTTTCTGCTCCCCCCATCCACAGCTGTACAAGCACCATCTACTGTATGTAACACAATGACTATGAACAAGTACCTCACACAACCCTACTTCAAAAACTATCCCTCTAAGGTCTTTGAAGTCAAGCGGAAATTGATTACTCAATATGATCAGTCCACCTCAACCAATGGCACCATACTGTTTTAGTTCTGACGATCAAATCAGGGCGCGATTATTCACTCTGACAGCTGGATAGTAGTACATCTCACTTGACTTAAACATGGAGCGCCATACTAACATTCCCTGCATCTTTATCAGTACCATACATACATAGATCCACTCAACCAGAACTCATTACACCCGACAAGACATCAAGCGGATTAGCATTTTAGGAGAATCACTCCGAAGTGTTTAGATAATGTCATGTTCAATGGGCCATATTTACGAAGGCTGAATGCTTCGCTCCGTAAAGCTCACGCATTCTTCACACAGACAAACATACGATCAGCTTCAATTAGAAAACAAATCATGTTTACACTGAGCTGTCAGTAGTTAGTATCACTCCCACGACCATTCGCTCCTCAGCGATGCGATGCCACAGCTTGTCAACTTGAGGTTTTGAAGACACTGCTGGCATGTCTTCCATCTTGTCATCCGAGGCCTCGTCCTTTGACTCATCATCATCGCAGTCCCAAAGAGCAATAAGGCCTTCCTGGACAGAAAGTGCAAAGACTATAATCAGTGATGACAAGTGTGTGACAGCATTGACAGCAATAGCAGCTTATGTCAAACATTTCAATTTACCCATCCGGTGCACATGTATTGTTCTTTTCAAATACTACTTAAAAACAAAAAGTGTTGCAGTGATGCATTCTGTCAAAATACAGTTTCATTATTCCTAGAATTTGAAGCTTGTTTTTCAAAAAGTTTGTTCTGGGCCACACACAACATCCGAGGAATGTCTTGTGACCACAGCACAAGGAAATAGTATCAGCTGCACCGAAGAATTTCAAAACATGAAACGCCATCTAGAGTTACAAAGGAGAAGACAACAAAACATTTGTGGCATTTGTTTTCACTGCCTGCGTTTGCTTCCTCAATGCCTGTGGCCGCATTAGGAACGCTGGTTGCATCAGCCTCATGTGAGATGCCATTTCAAATATGACAGCTTATCAGCGTGAGTGACAAGTGCTGGAGCGAAACCTTAGAGGCTGAGGGGGAGAGGGGGCGGGACTTATAGTGATATACCTCACTGTTTTAACATAATGTGTGGCCCATGTTAAAATTGTGAACTGAATTTAAATGCACGCCATTTTACAGACATTTCATTATCATAAATGCCACTGGAATCTACAAGAGCTAACATCAGCATGCTCTCAATATCCTGTCATAAGGCTTCATGTTGTCCTGTCTCAGTGCCAGAGGGAAGGCAACTGACACTTGACTCTTATTAGTTCCAAGGCCTCTGGCAAATTAGCTAAATACTGCGACACCACAGGCAGTGCTTTGCAGAAACTCATGCTAATATACAGTAGTTCCTAGCATGTACTGTACCTGCTCATGCTGGGTGAGGACAGTCTCTCTTTCTGAGACCACATCGGTGAGGGCTCGGACCGACTGCTGCAGAACTCTGTCCTTCATTCTCACCTCTCGTTGAAGCTCTTGAAGCACGCTCAATCCACTCTGCATAACAGATTGTATGTGACTGACAGTATATATCATAAATTCAACATGCACTGAATAACAGAGAGGTGAAAAAGAAGTTTTCTTCCAAAATGTCATTTAAATAGCAATTACATTATTTATTATGCAGCATGACAGAGCAAGAATGCTCCATTTTACGTAGCCTTGATTCAGTATACCATGCATCTCTACATTTTATCATGAATGTCCCTCATTCACTCCATCACTGCATTCTTTATCTATAAAGCTATATTGGGCAAACTTCTACCTCTGCACCCTTCTGCGTGTAAGCTCTGATAATTACCAGCCACACTCCTCCAAGTTGTTGCTTTTTAATGAACCCCAGGTTTTAACACATCTGGGGAAAACTGCATTCTCCTACTCTGCACCTTGGACACGGAACAATCTTCAAAAATGTCTAAAATCGGAAACACTTAAATCCATTGATGAATTTAAGGGCATCATAAAGAATGTGGTGACAGAGACATGTGCTTATTTTTCTTGAGAGGCCACTTTGTTTGAATAGTTGTTGTTTTGTTGTGGATTTTTGTATTATATGTTGTATTTACGCCCCTAAACTGTGGAATTCGCTACTTCTGGATATTAGAATATATTAGCTTTATTAGCTTTTAATGTGAAGTAACATTACAGTCTTGACTTTTAAATTTTAACCATTGGTTTTTACCTTATCTCTCCTATTCATTTGTTTTATTTATTTACACTCTTTATATGTAATAGAGTTTTGATCATCTTTTTTGTTCATTTGTTCTGTTTTGGTTGGTTTGCTTTTTTAATATTTTATTGTTTTGTGTCTGTGTCGTTTCAATTTTGCACTTTGGCCTGCATGTTTGTGAGAAAGGTGCTATATAAATAAAGTTGAGTTGAGTATTTGTTGCATTTTAAATGTATTTTGATTGTCTGATACCTTGACCAGGTCTCTCTTGTAAAAGAGATGTTCAATCTCAATGGGACTTCCTGGTTAAATTCAGGTTAAATAAATAAGTAAAATAAATAAAAATTGATTAAATTAAATCATTATCACAGTATCAAAGCAATCTTTTTTCTGTCAACTATTGTAAACACATCCCTACATGGCAAATGTATGCAGAACTACATGTTAAATAGTCAAACTATGTTCAATAAAATAAAAACAAAAAAATCCACACAAAAACTAACATAAACATAATTTCGTCTATTTCTGCTTGGCTTTTTTTTAATTCACATTTTGTAAAACAATAGTATGCTGTAGTAATGTTTTTGGCATTCAACTGATTATGCTAATAGTGAATTATTGCCCAGCCACTCCAGAAATACTTGATAAATGCTCACCTGTAGTCTGGACTCTAAAGCTCGAAGAGTGAGGAGACAGTTCTCTGGTGGAGGAGTTGGTGTCTTTAGTGTTTCACTGTCCTGGCCACGCTGAAATGTGTATTTATAATAAGTAATGCTGCCTTCAGATGTTCACTTTATCAAGGGAAACATATGTAGTATTGCACATGAGAAGTAAAATTCATGCCTTACAGAATATGAAATGCCGCAGAGGTCAGTGAGGAGGAATTTTTCCAAAGGCTGTCCTGTTACACCTTGATGCTTGAAAACCAGCAGCATTTGGTCTGTTCCACATCCCAGGAAGTCATCCACATGAACAGAACTGACACCTGACCAGTGGGAGGCTATCTGGGAAAGAGAGTTAAACAAAGCAGACTTATAAAAAACTGCAAACTGAAAGTAAAGCTTTAAGGATAGATATCGAAACCTCACTTTACCTGAAATGTTTCCTTCCACAAAACACAAACATGACCCTGGTGAAACGATACGACAAACAGGCTGCCATTTCTTCCTGTGTGGACCACTTGAATATTTTCAGGTTGCTCAAAGGGGAGCTGGCACACGTCTTTCACGATGCCATCCTCAAAATAAACAAGTTGCTGATTAGAAGTTGCTGCAACCACAGTAGATTTCAGCATGTCATCCACTTTTTCCGCTGACAGCACCAGGATGCACCTTGTGATGCTAATATAGGGATGAGGCAACATCATGGTGCCATCAAACACTTGTCCACTCTCCACAAAATAGCCCAGGGTTTGGCTTGTGGGCTGTTCTGAAAGGTTTTGCAATCCAAGAACAAACAGCTGCTCTTTGTAGAGGGGAAGCTCTCCAATAACAATGTGGGACAACTGAATGGGCACCTTTCTGACCTCTCCTGCCTGCAGAGATGCATAGAAGACATTACCACCATGGCTCCACAACACTGTGGGGCCCTGGAGGATGGACACACTCTCCCTCATTTGATAAGGGAGTTTAAACTCAATGCAGGGCTCCAGTCGGTTTGAGCTGCTCAGTGTGAGGAGACTATACTGGAAGCTCTCCCCCTTCTCACTCTTCTTTGTCACTAAAACACACGCTGCGGTGACTCTGCTCTGAACATTAACGGCACATTTACATTTCACAATATCCACATGCGCTGATCTCCTCCGGCTGATGACAGCTGCTCCATCAGCTGCCTTCACGAACGCGCTGTCTTCCCGTTCAAACGAGAGGCGGTGGAATATTAACTCGGTCTTTTCGCTGTCATTTGTGGCTGAGGCTCGTTTGCAGTTAAACGAGATTATCTTTCCACACAGGGAAAGCCGATGGGGATTTAGATACAAATCTTCCGAGAGCAATCTCTCCATTATGCAATAGGGAAGCTTCGTGTGCCTACCCGGTTCGATTCCTCCTTATTGACAGCTTCACTTTACGTTATTGGAAAGCTTGGAGCTGTCACTTGCGTGTCAGAAGTCTCACTAAGGTGTACATATGGTCGACTGGTTGCTAAATGTACTCGTGAGAGCGACATTTCGCTGTATTCAACGTCTCATAGCGACTGTTGCACACTCATACCGGCGCGCCAACTGAGATTGAACGCTTCCTGTCAGCCCAGGTGCATTGTGGGTAAGAGTTGGCAAACAGCAGCGATATTGAGCTAGCGCTTAGCTCGCTGTGTTATTTGAACAAATCAACCATATAACTGATTAGCTAGACGCCTTTCTTGTGATCTTGAATATAGTTGAACACCCCCTCCGCTCTTTTCCGGTCAAACAAACAACACAGCGAAGAGGTGTGGCCACGGCTGGAGCCAAAATGGCAACGACGGGACGCCAGTTTCTCACTTCGCACTGATTCACTTCACTGAACGTTAGCTTGACTAGCTAGCTCAACGAGGAACTATCAGAGAGACGGAAACCCGGGGACGGTTGAATATGGCTGAACTTGAACAACACGAAGGAGAGCAGGTAACGTGAACTACCGTTAGAGCATATTTCAGCTATTTTGAGACTTATTTTGTTGAAACCCGAGACGTGTTTAACATGAACGAACTCTGTTTTGACAGGACATTGAGAGGAAAATTGAGGAGACGAGGCAGAGATTCAAGAATGAGTTGCTCCAAGGTAACAGTTTGTTATGAAGAAGCTGGAATTATTGCACCATGTGAAGTCACTTGCTTTTGAATGACTTTGAGGGCATTGCCAGCTTCAGAAACTTAATTATTGTAGGTTAACTGTGCACGAGTCAGCTGTTGCCTTACTTTGACATGTTGATAACATCATGACCTATTTGCACAGAGCCCAGATAAGCTCCAACAGATAACTAACCTAGCTAACGTTAGCCCTGTGTTGCCACATGTAGCATGCAGTTTTGACTATTACAGCCCTTTGCTATGACGTTATGGCCTCAGTTACAGTACAGTATGCTAATGTATGACTTTATCAGCTTCCAGTAATAGAAAAGTCAGTGTGGTTGAAAGTGAAACCTTGTGCTTGACTTCTTTAAATTTGGACTGTCATGTGATCCGAGCCTTTGTGTTATGTTTACAGACTCAACAGATAAATATGACTCCAGAGATGTTGAAAGACTTGAGAAAGATGATGCTCTGGTGGAGGGCTACCTGGAGTGGAGACTTTATGTTATCGATGACGCCTTGAAAATGATTGATGAAAGTCTTCAGTGGAGAAAAGAATATGGTTTGAATGGTAAGAAATCATGCTGAGTGGTTTGTAATATGGTGTGTGCAATATCACTTAAAAGTAGGCATCCTCTCTGATACTAGTGCAAGTTTGGGTCCATAAATTTTCCCTCTGTTTCTTACTTTTAATAAAGTTGAGCACATTTTTATTTATTTACAAAACCCTCTTTTCCTCTTTCTCAAATGTCAAATGATGTCAAAACAGATGCAGTTGTCCATGAGCTTTGCCTAAATAAAGTAGTCTAATGTGTTGGCAAATATTTGATTTTTAAATCAACAACTACATCATCAGATTAAACAAGACGGTTAATCAGAGCAGTCTTTAAATGCCATGTTTTGGGCAGTTTTTAATGACTGTTGGCTGCAGGCAGAGTTTGATCTGTGCCGAAATCGAGTACCGAAGTTCAATATCCAGTCCTATCTAAAAGCAGAAATATTGACATATTTAGATGTTTACAGGCTTGCGACACATCAGTGGTTGTCTTTGTGCTTGCCCTGGGATGAATCCAGACAGAGTGGCATTGTGTGTTAAGCACCCATAAAGCCATGCATAGGCTACCCCCGAGAACAATCCCCTCTCTTTATGTTTGCTGAGGAATTTCTCAGAGTTGTTGTTTGTGAGGCTTTAATCCAGCAAATTCAATTTGTCAAGCAGTTGGTTTTGAGAAATCTGATTTATTCATGTCATTAGTATCCAGGGGCATCTGGGGCTGTATCACAAAGGCTAAACACTGTCAGTATTTTATCACGCTATTGAAAAGGGAAGATGACAAGTAAATTATTTTTGTCAACTCAAGCTGTTTCAGGTTATAGGGAAGCTAGGATCCTCAAGAAATTCTCAAGAACTATTTAATAATTTTTAGCAAAAGACTTCCTCTAAACAGGAAAGGAAACTGTCCAGTCCTGGGCCACCTACATGAATGTTTTATACAATTTTATATACAGGTGTTGACCAATTTTAGTTATATTTTGTGCCTGTGATGACTGATCTGCAAGAATGCAACACGATGACTTCGCTGAGTGTTGCTCAGACATGAAGAAAATTCAAAGATTACGACTATTTAAAAAAAAAGAAAAAAAAGTCTAATTTAAGTATTTGATGCCGTCTTTAATTAGTTAAATTCAGATTTCTGATAGTCTCAAAAAGGAAGCTTACAAGCCACCTTTGACTTCAATGCCATGTTCTTTATAGCCAGTATTTTTATTTCATAATGAAATGTGTGTTTGCTGGCATGTTTCAGATCTCACTGAGAGCACCATTCCCAAATGGATGTTCGAGACTGGTGCTGTCTACCTCCACGGCTACGACAAAGAGGGCAACAAGCTCTGTATGTACATGCTTTATTACAGACGTACTTACAGTAAACACTTCCTACTTAGCCTTTCTTTAATTGTCAGACAAGATAATATCTGTTCAAATAAAAGTATGCTCCCATCACTGATATTCTACACAAATACGAAACTGCTAAAATTTTAATGAATAATTTTTGATCTCCGTTTACTGTTTTTAGTCTGGTTCAAAGTAAAGCTCCACGTCAAGGATGCAAAAACAATCATCGACAAGAAGAAGTATGTTGCCTTCTGGCTTGAGCGGTATGCGAAGAAAGAGCCTGGGATGCCGCTCACTGTTGTGTTTGACATGACAGAGTCTGGCCTCAGCAATATAGTAAGTCCAGAGTTTTAGTGATAATATGAGTAACTGTTTTTTTTTTTTATTCTTTGTCATTTGTCTTTAATTTTGCTTCCAGGTCTCCAAGACAAAGCATATATATTGCATTTCTCTCCCTCCCTACAAAATGAGAATCACTGTTATATTTTAAAAAGTCCATTTCCTTCCTGTGACTGTCATTGAAATGCTGTGGAGTATCCTCATTTTTCTTGCTGTTTGAGCTGTGGTCTTGCAGGGACTGATGCTCTTTAATGGTTTTACACTTCGGAGATTAAAGTAACCTTTAAATCCCGTTGGTCAATTCGAGTGGACTGCCTAATCCGTCGACTCACTGTGTCGCAGGCGTTAGCTCCTTGATGGAGCTCTCTGTCAGGGGGGTGTATTTCATCGGCTGGCCTCTCTCCTGGAGAAATGGCTCAATTAAAGACAAATAAACCAGCGCAGGCACGGCAGAAAAGGATAAATAGCTGTGCAATCTAAAAAAATGAAATGAGTAGATTAGAAGATCAGTTTGGAAAGCAGCCCTGTTGAGCCTTGTTGAACCACAGTAGGTGCTGGAGCAAGGGTAGCCAGTATGATCTCATTAAGGCTCGGGAGCGAGTCTCCTGCATAGCAATGAGGCTTCTAGCCAATTATGGAGCCCAGCCAGGGTATAGGGGCTGTATATATTGACATATTGGTTGTTTGCCTGATGATTAACATAAAAAAGTAAGGGCAACATTTATCATATTCACTTAAAGAATGATTTTAAAGTGTGGCAGAACCTTTCACCTGGATGTATGGTGTATAAATAAGATTTATCATATGTATTTAATTTGTTAGCCATGATTAGATTTTGTAGCACTATCTTAAGTGTAGATAAGATTATCTATTGAATCAGAAGCCCTTTATTATTTAAGTGGAGAAAATGCATTTAAGTCTAAGCCATTTATCCTTAACTGTCTCTCTCTTTATGTGTTTTTTTAGGAAGATTGTCTCCTTGAAATAATTAAGTTGTTAGATATAGGCTATGCAATCAAATGGTGATAAAACAGCATATAACAGCAGGTTATATATTTTGCAAATGGTTCATAACAAAATTCAAACACTTGACGTGATTTACTCAAGTCTATCTCATACGTAGTATTTAAGTGGAATCGAGCAGGTCATCTCAAGAGCTAGTACGTTTTCATTTCCTCTTAAGTGGGTCACTTTAGATCAAGAGGCAGTTAAGACTGTACAAACATTTCTCCTTTTCTTTTTATAGTTAAAGACTGGTATGTGGTTTCACTTTTTAAATCCTTGTTTTTTTCCTACTCTGTGTTTCAGGACATGGAGTTTGTGAAGTACATCATTAATTGCTTCAAAGTTTATTATCCTAAGTTTTTATGTAAGTGACACAACAAATATGTACCCATGTTTGTTCACATATGTTACATTCACCCATTAAATGTGATTTTAAGCTACTTTCAAGTCAAACCCAATTCTAATAGACAAGCTTTGTCCTTTTCTACCATTCCAGCCAAAATGATCATCGTGGATATGCCTTGGATCATGAATGGTGAGAATGAGCGTCCTTTATTTTAGCAGTCCAAACAAACTTGTCATTTTAATGTCCATTAGAAATGATGCCTGATTCTGTAATCTTGAGCATAAACATGTCTGTGTCTCAGCTGCTTGGAAGATCGTGAAATCGTGGTTGGGTCCCGAGGCAATCAGCAAGCTCAAGTTTGCATCCAGATCTGAGATCCAGGGATTCATAGACCTCGAGTACCTGCCATCTCACATGGGTGGAACGGTATGCTATTATGTCCTTCTGTGTGTGTTGCATTTAACATTTACAACTTAGCCTGTGATATGACATTAGATATCGTCTTAGATTGAATATGATAATATCATGTGTGTTGTCTTTTCCTGCTTTTAAAGGCTGCATTTCTAAAAATACCGTGATATTTGATTTTCTCCATATTGCCCGGCCCTGCCTTTATATTGTGCATAAATCAGAACAAATTCTAAATATGAACCATTTTAAGAGATGTATTTGTTACCTTGAGTGGTGTTTGTGCCACACTGGAATCTCAAGTATCGTTTTATTCGTAGTGCACATTTTTATGGTTGTAGACGCTCTCCATACTCTGACAGAATGTTAATTAGTTTTGTGAGCTCACTGTTGACACTGAAATCTAACCTCAGTAAATAATTAACATCCGTTTGATCACTTAACGGAACTTCCCTTCCACATGCCATAATGCTCATTCATATGCAAGTCATGAGACTTTCTGTACTTATCAAGGACATTCAGCATGACCACTTTAATTTAACTTGACAATGTACACACTTTAAAACCATGCGTGTAGTGATTTAACTTATCTGGCTACATTCCAGGACCCCTTCAAGTACAGCTACCCGCCTCTTCCTGATGACGACTTCCAAACACCCCTCTGTGAAAATGGACCGATTGTTAGCGAGGATGAGACTGAGAGCAAAGAGGGTGAAATAGAGGGCAAAGATACCCTCGAGTCCAGCTTCAACTCTGAGGTTGCGGCAAAGCCCAAAAAGGTACATTTTCTTTCAAGTTTATATCTAATTATTATCAGTTCTTTGCAGAATGAAGAAGTGCTTAAGAGACCTTAAATTAAAAAATATCTTCACCCTTGCACACCTTTTTAATTTCTCTACAATATGAAGCAGGGCTGCTCCTTGTGTGTTGCGTAAGTCTCCACATTGGCAGGACACACAAGTCAGCGGGCATTGTTTAATTGATCTCATTGTCTATGTGAATGTGGATGAGTAGGTGTTATATTCTTGAATAAAATTGGTAAATGAATGTGATTAAATTGTGCTTATACTAGTATATCAGGAGCATTGTTTCTGTTGTTATCAGTGTAGCCGATCTGATGTGTGATTGAGTCATGATTGATTCTGATTCTGGCATTTCAGGCAGTGGTGTCCGTCTCTTATAGGTGTGATATTTTGCTCCTGCTCTAATTAGATGCCCTATGGTCGGAGATTCTTCCTGTTTCGTCTTTCCCTCACTTTCTATAAATTGAGCCCAAGATTACAGCATGTAATCAGACCGCTCTGTGGAGACAGCTGTGAATTAAGTGGCAAGTAATGCCCTGATTTGGAAGACGTTAAGCTCTTGCTCATTGTCTGTGTGAAGGTGACTCCTAATATCTCTGGCTGCAATTAAATCCTGCCAACAAAGCCCATGCATCACAGCCAGCGCTCTGCTTCTCTCATCCTCTCCTCCCCTCATACGGTCCACAGAGGATGTCAAGTCAGCTACTTAAGCCCTCCCCTGCTGCGGTGAGATTCCTATTCTCGCCCAACAGCAACACACAGCCCCAGCGTGCCCCGCCATCACTGAAACTCCCCACAGGCCTTATCTTGAATGTGTCTGCAGCCGCTGTCAACCTCCCTCTCACTCTGGTGTCACCAAATTTCACCCACTTGCAGTCAGGATTGCAGCTTATGTTACATATTCTGCTCACTCCCCACAGGACAATCCAGCCCTCGTAATCTATTTAGCTTCCTTTCTGGGTAGCGGCATGCAAAGAAAGCCTGCGTGGAAATAGATGGAGGGCATTAAGGGGGTCATCCCAGGAAAAGCTCTGCAGCAGGAAATGCCTATTGAAGACTCGCAGAAAGTCGTGCATTGGCATTATATTGCTGCATGTTGTTTCCAACCATGGTTATTTATTCTTTTTGCTTTGTTGTTATTGAGTGTTACAGCTGTTATTTACAGATATTTTATGCTGTTTTGCTGTCACAGTCAGGGAGCAGCAGATTTGGGGTTAACCCACATTTGATGTGACGTTGCTGTAATTTATAGCAGCTGTTGAGGGTTTTTGTAGCCGGCTGCCTATAGGACACAAACTGTATCTGCTGGAGAGGTGCCACGTCACCCCACAGCTACTCCCATGAGCCTCCTAAGCCCCAATAAACAAACAGTGCACCCATTGTTAATAAACACCACATTGGTCATGCACAACAGATTTAGATTTGCGAAGCAGCGATATGCAAATCAGTCAAGCGTTTGCTTCAGCAGTAATCTACAGGCACAAGTTTGAAGTTTGTTAATGTTTGTTAATAGAATCACCTTACACTCTGGCATGTATGACTCCAGAGAAAATGTGCATAGCTCCTTATGAAAGCATTACTGATTTAGTTTCATTTCCAGATACAAAACCAAGTAACTGTTGAACAAGCACTCCTGTCCTCTGAGGTGACAGACAAGATATCAAAACACTTGAGTCAGCTCTGTGGGAAAGAGGAAGATATTTTTCAGGTTAGCCTGAGAAACTAGTTGCACAACCATTCTGCACTGACACTGCATGGACAGTATGCTATGATTTAAGTGTTTGAATATGCCTGACTGCAATTGAACAGTCTCAGAGGGTTATAATAGTAGATCTTCAATTTGTCTTAAAAGGGCGAACTGTAGCGATTAGAGTTAATCCTGCTGGTTATTCATGTGATACGTGAGTATGTGTAAAGGTATATATGTTCTTATGCTGTCTGTCTGGAAACCTTACAAACCCTTCCCTTTGGTTAGAAGCTTGTTCATTCAAGGCTGTAGTGTTTTCAAGGTAATAAGACCACCTGCACAGACCTGATGGAAATTATTGTTTGATGTTTGCCAGAAATAAATCAAAAGCATCTCAAACAAACACAGTATATAGAGGAAGGCAAGGTTAAGTACTTGAAGTGTGAGGTTAATATGCTCAAGAGAAATTGAAATTAATTGTTATAACAGGTTACTTAGCAGTGTCTACTGTCTTCAGTTTCATCAGGCATTATGAATATTATTTCTGGTACTCTGCTGTGTCTATACTCGTAGCACTGTGTTAATATACCAGCCTGTCAGCTCTTCAAGCCCGTCTGAATGCATTCCACAGCACTGCTTCTGATCCATCTTGTCTAAATAAACAAGAGACTCTCCCCCTTCCACCGCCACCGCCACCACCCATCGCATCCTGAATTCCGCTGCGTTCCTGGCAGCACTGCACTGATAACTCGAATGGCTTCGGGAAAGCTAATTGTCACTCTCTCTGTTTTGAAACAAGGGCTGGAGGTGGTAAGACAGTGTAGGATCACACCCACACAAGGAGCTCAGAGTCCAGACGATTTCTACCGGCTGGGAAGGCAGGTGTACTCACGTGACTCGAATGGTTGTGAGCGCACCTCCCTCACAGTTGACCCGCTGTCATCTCAACCCCTGACCCCGCCCCGGACCTCACGTTTTCACTCCGACCCCCCCCTAAATTGTATTGCATTGTTTGAAAACCGCAAATTTTCTGACTTTTGTTATGAAGGGAAACAGGCTAAATGAAGCTCAGCCTGCCTTTTGCACAACGACATGTGAACACTCAACCAAGCAAGACACTCATGTTTCACTGTAGGATCAGCTCAAAGAGCATGAAAAGCACAATCACTACTCCCAGTGAACAACATGACCTAACCTGAGGTCAGAACGTACAGATAATACTAACATTATTACTGCTAAGCTACAGTAGACCAAGTCACTAACACTCAGCACTAACTATTTAACCATGCTTGCCTTTGAGGCAGGTTTTTAGCAAACCCATGTGTGCCTTGTCCTCTTACATTATCCTTTACCAGCTCTGTGAATCTGGAGAGTGCTTATCTTCACACATTTTCTTCCTTAATATGTACTGTATAACCAGTAGACACTCCTCATTAGCATTTCATGAAGCTTTCAGCTTAGGATAATGTCTTTGCATTTCGAATCTTACACACAATTTGTAGAAATTTTGAATTTGAACTAATTTAAGATGTATTTTATCATGGTCGATTTTAACTCTTTGTAATGGACTATAATAGTATAAGTGTTTGTTTTGTTTTAATTAATTTGTTTCTCAAAATAAATTGCCATTTATTTTGCTTTTTTTGTCACTCTATAATGGAATTTGTTTCCATGAGCCTTACAGATATGGTCAAAGCTGCGCCAGAACACTGTAATTTTAATTATAATATCTGTACGACACAGCCTGCTATTTCAATGTTTCCTTTTTAATTAAAAATTGGAGGATGTTTTACTTTTTTTTTTTTTTTACACGCATTATTACCTAATTGTGTTAAGCTTGCTCTTTAAAAATGACAAATAAATAGAGACATTTCATCAGCAGCTGATTATCTCCTGATGTCTTCATTGTGGCAGTTGCATGACAGTCAGCCTTTAAATTAAGATGACATGCTGTGTTGCTTATCACAGCAAAGGACACACTTCCCCTCTGAGTCACAAATGTTCCCATCACATGCAGAGTCCGCTCACCTTTGCCCCCTCCCCTCCCCTCGTCCTCCCATGATGTGCTCCCTCTCCCATCTGTTTTGCACAACACAGTGAAAGCATCCATTTCCCTAACCACTTAGTTTATTCATAGCACTCATGCCAGTGTTTCACAATTTGTACGCTGTCAGCTGTTTTATGGTCATATGGTCTTTTTGTGGATGATTTGGGTCAAAGTTAATTGATGTTTTGCTGAAGTGAAAGTATCCACGTATGAATGATATGACTTTTGGTCTGATTGAACTATTTTTGTTAAAGGTTCTTTGTTTCGTCCAAACAAGTCATGAGTTTATGAGTCTACCAGGAACAAGGGTCAGGAGTTTTCATGGGGGTTTCTCTGGAAAAGGCGCCATATTTTGATGACGTAACACTTCACCCTTAGTTCACAATAACCACTTATTAATCATTACAGACGACTGTCAAGCGCTTCATTAACTGATAGCTTTCTCCGCTTGAAGGGCAAGGGTCAAACATTTTATTTTCATGGAAGGGGCCAGATAAGGGTCACGCGATTACATTATCAGTATTCCGAGTCTCTTTTCTAATTAAGCGCTCTTTGTTGTTTCAGGTGAATTTCCTGGAAGACAGTTTGAGGGCAGAGGACAATGATAAAGGAGAAACAAGCACCAGGACCAAAGGGGCCAGAAAGCCATTGACCACCTTCAAAGGCCCTTTGCTAGATGTTAGGTAGGCCGTTTGCTCATCTTGTCACTAGCCTGCACTTCACTTTGAGCTATTCATAGTCACATTACAGGGGTTTTCTACACACTTATATGGATACTTTGCCGATTTTCAACCAGCAACCATGTGAGTAGTATTTGTAAATGAACTGTGGTAACCCTCACTCCATTTTACCAGCGCCCAGATCTCCCTGCTCGTCTGCCAGCTCAAACTACAGACTGCACTTCCGCTTTTCTGTATGCCCGCCGCCACGGACACAAACACTATAGAAGCGGATCGAGAGAGAGAGCTGCCCCTCTAGTACTGATCAAATATGAACCAAGAATCTGTCACTGTGTAGCCTGTGCCGTGTCTAAAATGTTTTTAGAAACAGCTTACTGTTTAACAGCTGAGATGGTTTGTTATCAGCCGGCCAGCACATTGTTTCCTGTGTCAAAATGGTCAAGCTCGCATTACGTCACCCACCAGTGAGAGCGTGTATTGGTCTGGTGTGGTGCAGTGCACAACTTCTGGTGGTGAAAGTAAATGCCACAGCCATTTTACTCTGTTTTCTTTGGTCATGTAGATGAAAAGACCATCTTTACAGCAGTGAAATACTCCTTTAAATTAGCAGGGTCTCAAAACATATATCAGTAAATTATAGTTAGTGGTTTAGCTTTGGAAATCATGCTAACATCTCACATCTACTATCACTTGGAATAATGAGACCATGATTCTCCTTTTCAAGATGGTTCTTGGTCTGGTTGTTTAGTCCGCATCGGTGGGACAATATGAAAATATCATGTCATTCTGGCTAGAATAATTCACAATATTACCCCAATAATTAGTAAAGTTTGCTCAAATCTCTTAAACACACTGGACACAATGTACCTTTAAATTTAGTTGAGAAACAAATATTTTCATTGCATCACAGATCGGATACATCTTTCGTTAGTTAACATCCTTTTTGTCAGGTTTCATCAACCTTTGAGGTTTGTGCTTGGTTGGTTGTTATTATTGGTTTCCCATATTGCTTGACACAATAATCCCAATGAGGGAAATTCCCTATGGTCAACTCATTTTAAGTGTTTTTTTTTTTTTTAAATTGAGAGCAGCCATAAAATCATACCTCATCCCATCTCTACACCAGAGTTCGATCTGTTTTCACTGAAACAAACAGGTGTGAAAGCATTCAATCCTGTTCTCCTGGCTGCACCTTTACCCATCTGGGGTTGTGTGTTCACACATTGCAGCTTCCCTGCACTGCAGTTAGAACACATTACTCCATCATCTGTTCCCAAGATTTCTGCCAGTCCCCTTTGAGCAAACCCCAAAGCTTGTTCAGGTGTTGCACTGTGGCTGACACTCCTCCCTCTCTGAATATATGTACACTCAGATGCCAATTTATTAGCTACACCTAGATAAAACAAACAAAACAGGATAATAATAAGCAGTATTTATTTACTGCAGGGCTTTTGTATTACACTGCATTAGTTTAAGCTTGACGTTAACTGGCAACAGAGAGTTTATTGAGGAGTCATGAATTATAATTGCCTTGTACATATTGACAGAAATCGTCTCTTCACGTTTCGGCTCAAAGCCTGAAGTTGTTATTGACGTGTTTGTACCTTTATAGCCCGATTGATCGGGGTAGAAATTAAGGATGCTACCAGTCAATTGTTCACACTGAGACACTGGCCAATGATCAATTAACCCTAAAGAAAGGAGCACACGTCCCCCCTTGCACATGTCGTTAAACACATCATATGTTTTAATTGGATGTTCATTGAATTGCAAAGGGGGTGTCGACTTCAAAAGTGGCGTGTTGCAAAGGAGTAGAGCAGTCACACAATGCGGTTGGTTCTTGGGTAAATACTTAGCAGTGCATTCACACACTGCATGATATTGCTCCTCGTTTTCATGAATAATGTCCGTTGAATTCTGTTTTTTAAAGGGTAATGGCTTTGATGTGAGGATTTTGACAGCTCTGGGCTGTGAATTATAGTGATAAACAGATTTAAATGAGCCTTAAACGCAATTATGTTTCTGAGCTGTGTTAGCCTTAATTCGAGGCTGGGGGCTTTAGAAGGGAGTAGGGGGCTTTGATCTTGTGTTTGCAAAGGTTTCCAGAGCCCGAAGACTCACTCTGAGCGCGAGCAAGCGCCAGACTCTACAGCTGTTTTACTGAGGAAAAGAACACACGAAGACTTGAAAAGGAAAAAAAAAATACCTTTGTTCTTTGCAGTTTTAGTCCATGAAACGTAGCCAAGCTGCATCAGTGAGAAGCTTTATACATTTGAGGCAGATATTATAATCCATTTGCTTGTTTCGTCTTGGCAAAGTTGAAGTCCCCAGTGCAAAAAGTGTTCACTGAGGCTGAATCCATCAAATCACATACTATTTATAGCCAAGTTAGACTGTTGCAAACTTGCTTAGAAGAAGCTATTGAGTGCCAACAACCAACAAGGAGTGTCAGAGAGAGAGAGGCAAAGTGCCTCATCCCCAGATTTTAGGCTACAGATTTGCTTTGGCTCTAAATTTCACAGCTTTGATGCATGATCAGAGCTCTACCCTGCTTAAAAGTGCTAAAATTGTATTGCATGTTTCTGCTACAATATACTCATCTGCTCTCTTTTATTTGCTCTCCTTTGAGACAAAATCAAAAACCAAAAGGGAGACATTTGATATTTGATGGTGTCATGATGGCGGCCCTTTTTTCTTTTTTGCATTAATTTGTCGTAACACAGTTCGTTCTCCAGCTACATAGATGGACAACTTATTTCCATACAGCTTATCAAATCACTTCATTTGAAAACAGTATTTGCATGAAGCAGTAATGTCAGTGTTCCATCATGGGCAGACAGTCACACTGACTAAAAGCAAGACAACATCCTGCCACACAGTACAAAAGCCACAGATTTGTCTAAGGTCTCCTTCTTGTCTAATTTACAATCTTGAACACGTCTTGTTGAGCATCTTAGCTTATTAATCGAGCCACCAGATGAACATTAAGTTGTCTGTTTTAGTGCATTAAAGGGCATGTAAACGCACCTTCAAATGTCACTTACATTATACCATAAATGTTGGTGTGGTCCTTACTCTTAAATACTCCTTACACTGTCTGCTCATGACTTGTATGGTACAGCCCAGGTTTTTTTACTAGGTGCGACAGCATTGCCACAGCTGGTATTGTTTTCACCTTGTGTGTGTCTGTGTGTCTGTGTCATCGTGCAAATTGTGGTCCTGGAGATAACTATTTTGTAGCAGGAACTACCGCAGATTTTTTCATCACAATAGCATCACAACTGTATAAGATGCATTTAAGGGACTTTATAGGTGTGTAGTTGAGATCAAAATGAAGGCATAGTTTGAAGATGGGTGTGGTCCAAGCAAAGGGGTCCAGAAGTAGAAGGCTGGAAGTAGGGAAGGGACCATTGTCCCCCCACCTTTACGCCCCTGACCCCCATTTGTTTTAAGTTGCGAATAGCTGTATCACAGCTGGAACGATCCCGTCGCAAGATGATCTTTAATTTACTTTGTCTCTCATTCCCCTGCTTGGGCTCAGCCTGCGAGCTGCTGTCAATCAAACACACACAGCGACACACCCCTTTAATCACTGAGACAGAAAAAAAATATTTCTGATATTTTTCCAAAGACCTTATTTATTCCTTTGATAAATAAACATCCATTTTTGCAGTAAAAAAGTTTGTTTTTTTTATTGATGGTAAACTGACGGTCTTTAAACCTGATAATTACACCATTTAATTCCATGTAAGGGCACCCAGATGTGGCCTTTTAAGCCAACTGAAAGCCTGAGAGATCCATATGGGTCAAGAATAAGCAATAAGTCAGAGGCTTTGAGAAAGGTTTAAAGAAGTGCAGTCAGGAGCTGTGGAAGAATCTCTCCTGTGAGCTGCAAACCACAGCATGTTATCTCCTCTGGGGCCAAAGCTGGATTATTAACCGGGCAAACAGGTTGCTCACCTACTGGTATTAATTGTGTGTCGGTCGGTTTGTTGTTTTATGATTTATTGCAGATATGTGTGGGCATGTGCAGCACAAAAGAACATTACCAGCTTAACGGTTAAGGCCGTTAAGGCAGGTCTTTCATTATTATTTATCTTGTCTGCCTGCCATGTATAGGGTTGCTTTGACAAAACATTGGTTAAAGTGAAAAATAAAACAGATGGTTGTGATAATGTAAACAAGCTTGATGTAAATTCTGTATCTTAAAGTATACTTTAGTTTTATTTTTGGCTGTAAAATACTGCCTCTACATCATCCTTAAGGAAAGACTCGCTGAAGCAGACAATTAAAGTGATGTGTAGCAGGACAAGCTACAAGTCCTCGGATAATCATACCACACATACAGCGAGGCAGAGAAATAGTAGCAGCCCAATCTGTATTGATAAGACACCTAAGAAAGAAACAACAAAGCATTTTGTGAAGCAAATGGGAACACCTGTCTGCATGTAGCAGTTGTATCTCCACTGAAGTGCACAAATAGACTCTTTATAGTCTCCACTTTGCACCGTAATGTAGCTCCTGTCTCACAATGTGTGTTTTTATTCTCTCCCTCCAGCCCCGCAGAGGAGCTCAGCTTTGGCTCTGGAGAGACGGAGAAAAAGAGCCTCATTATCCTGAGCAATGTAACCAAAAATCAAGTGGCCTTCAAGGTGAGAGGAACGGCTCAGTGCTTAGTTGTGTGCTTAAGTTTGTGGGCACAGCATGAGCTGACCGTAACTGCTTTATGCTGCTATAATGAATTGAGGCTAAAAAATTATTAGATTAGACCGATAAATCTGTTTGTTGATCAACAGAAAATTAACATTTTGTCAAGTGATAAGTTATTGAAGTAATTTGCTAAGAAGAAAAATGACAAAAATGAACTGGTCCCAGTTTTTCAAATGTTGGAATTTCCTGCTTTTTTCTATCATGTGTTACTGTGAAATTTCCCACAGCACGTGGGAAATTTCTGACATTTCATGGACTTAGAATTTATTTCATTAAAGCTGGGGTAGGTAGTTTTCTGGAAAAGAAAACCAAAAAAAAAAAAAAAAGTCAAAGTTTCCATCTCCCATTTCAGTCATCCAGATAATAATTGTGACCCAGATTCCTGATGTTATATAGCAGTAATTCTTGGGAGCTTTCACAGCTGCCCTGTTTGGTTCGGTTCAATCAAACTCAAGTTTGTTCGTGTGGGCACGTGCAATCACACTTGTGCAATCACACTTGTGCACCAAAACAACCGGACTAAGACCCTCTTGAAGAGGTGGTCACGGTCCGGTTACAAATGAACTCTGGTGCGGTTTGTTTGTGGTGAGAACGCGTTCCAAACCTCAATCCAAACCAACTGCAGTCACATGACACATTGTTTGGGTTAAACATGAGCATGTTACAGTCCTGGAGGATTATTAATGTGCACCTCCTCCTGTGCTGCCTTAATATTCACATTCAGCACATCCAATGCATCAAAACATTGTTTTCTAGTTGGAGCCGCGCCTCGTTTTCAAACTGTATGGTTTGACTAAAATGAACAATGACAGCAATATAGTCCACGATGACCAGCGCTAAAATCAACCGGCGTAGTTGTCCCTTCATTGTGACATTAGAAAGTGTCACATTTATCTTGCAAGTGTACCCTTCTTCAACGTTTGGTTTACTTCCTGGATTTTTCCCACGTGGAAATTCTGACCAATCAAGAGCAGCTTTCACGTGCAAGACATTTGATCTGGTCCGCTTGTAAATGCGGACTCTAGGCAACTTTATAACAAAATTAGTCCCTGATTCGGACCAAAGCAAGCAAACTCTAGGTCTGAAAGCATCCTTAGAAGATGACTGTCCTGTTTGCCTTGCAACCTTGTGGGCCTGTAAAGCCCTTTGAGATTATAAACTGTGATTTGAGGCTCAAGCTAGCTAAATAAACATGATCTGGATTCAGCTATAGCTGTGAGCATTTGGCTACAGTTAGCAGAATTCTTAACTACTAACAACATTTTGTTCCCTTTCTGAAACACTTTGGCGATATTGGCATGTCTGTCATTGTATTTATTGTCAGACTCTCTTTTAGACTGTCTTTTTGGATTTGTCCGTCCTCCTTTTTTGAGTTCCTTTGCAGTGTGGGCAGTTTTCCACATGATTTTCCGCCGTAGTAGAAGGCTTTTACCATCTAAAGGGACGTGCATGTGCATCTGCATTTATAGAACAGCCAACAGGAATGCGCTCTTTCCGAAATGACCTGTAATTGTCCAAAGTCTCCCTTCAGGGACTAAATTTTCTAAAGCCTGATAACAGAGCCATGAGGAGATGCACGCGTCTGGTTTTCTTTTAGACCACTTAGATTACAACATGCTGTAAATATGGGACTTTTGCCCAGTAACGCAAAAACCTGCCTACCCTAGCTTCAAGAAGAACAAATATTATTTATTATTAAAAGTGCCTCTGGTGTCTCCACAGGTACGGACCACAGCACCTGAGAAGTACAGAGTGAAGCCCAGCAGCAGCAGCTGTGAATCAGGAGCTTCAGTGGATATAGTGGTGTCTTTACATGGAGGTACTGCACTTTAGCTCCGCACTCCGCTCCACTCACAGATGTATCCGAATGCTGAACTTCAGAATAATCAAATGGTCCGGTCTTTTACCTTTCCAAAGTGCCAGCAGCCACTTTTCTTTTCCTGACATACATATTTCAAAAGTGATAAAAGAATCATCTCTCCAAAACAAACCATCAGACAGCTGACAGCGCCGTGCGAGTTAAAACATTTTATGGCCTTCAAGCACTGAAATGTCAGCTGTAGGTTACGATGTGCTGCAAATAACTCAGAGGAATCCGCACTACCTATTTCTGGGCTGTGGGTTTTTTTTCTTGCTTTTATGCTGTGGTGTTTCTGTGTTGTTTTTTTCCAGTACTGTCTTTTCAGCAGTGAATTTTAACAAGGCCCCTCTGTTTCTATTTCTGAGCCAAGTCAGTCAGCTACCTTGGTTTTGTTATTGATTTAAACAGCAATTTTAATTCTTCTCTCACGTTTACTGAAAAAAACAAACCCTTTCTGTTTCTGTTTTTTTTTTCCTAATTATATTGTCTCGCATTAAAGTCTTGGTTTAATCTTGCCCTGACTGTTTCTGTGCAGGTTCTCAAGCCTCTCCACAGGACAGATTTTTGGTCATGGCTGCCGAGATGGAAAATGCTGGATCACAAGAACTCGCGCAGTTCTGGAAAGAAGTCCCGAAAACCAAGGTCATGGAACACAGGTAGGCATCTTGTACTGCTTATTGAGACATGTCAGTAAATATGTGAAAGAATTTGTACACTCTCGGTGATCGTCTGTTGCCACACAGTCCTCTTTTACAGGAGACTTGCAGGCTGCGTATCACCCTGATGGCCTCCGCTCATTAGTTTGTGACTTTCCCACAGATTGCGCTGTCATGTTCTGGAGAGCGCTAAACCAACAGTGAATCCTCTCAGAGACAGCCCTGTGGAGACAGGAAGCAGCGGGCAGCAGGAATTAAGCACAGTGGTGAGTTCTGGTGGAAGAGCAGCCCTGTTCCTCTGCAATACACACTATTCTTTAGTTACAGTATATTTGTTCATTCAGATACTTATGGCCAGCAATTTAGATTTTGTATATTACCATCACTGTTTTAAAACCATGACAGTTCAATATTACTTTGACTCTTAAAACAGTGGTTCCCAACTGTCCAGCCACAGGGATCCAGATTTCTCCTTAGTCATTAGTTCAGGGTCCACGCAGTTTAATATATTCAGCACCATACTTGTGTTTGGCCATGTAGTCGAGCTAGTTTGCTGTCTCTGTCAAGTAGCTGTCCGTTATTCACTCACTCTACAGCAGGAAACAGCACTTCAGTATGTAAGCTCTGTGCCGAAAATTCACTGTACTTCAAAGCAAAGTGTGTTTTTTACAAAACTTGACACATTAGAGTCTCTTCTAGTCCATTCAGAATGGACCCGTGACCCACTTTTGGACCACGACCCACCAGTTTGGAACCACTGTCTTAAAAGATTAAGGGCCCTAAAATTTGAAACAAAGATGTTATCAGTGTTTTTTATGCCTCCACTCCTGCGACAGCCATGGTCGAAGGCATTATGTATTCGGGTTGTCCATCCGTCCGTCCGTGAACTGGATAACCTTGAGAGAATTTCCTCTAATTTGGCACAAATGTCCACATGGACTCATAGATGAACTGATCAGATTTTAATTGTCAAAAGTCAAAGTCACCATCACCTCACAAAACACGTTTTTGGCCACAACTTAAGAATTCATATGCGAATAATGACAACATTTCACCCAAATGTCTAATAGGATAAAATGATGAAGTGATGACATTGTGTATCCAAAAGGTGAAAGGTCAACCTCACTGTGACATCATAATGTTTTCTTACCATTATTCAACTTCATAATTCAGAAACAACAGGGAAGACACTTGGTCAGATACTGATTTGGTGACACTAAAGGCCTTTGTACACTGAGTCTGTTTTTTTTGGACTTTTTTTTGTCCGAAATTGTCGCACATCTTAAAAAAAAAAGTACGACCTCACGTTGTGTCAATCACGTTTGCACACCAAAACTTTTGTCAATAAAATTTTTGGAACAGGTTCGATTTTCTGCGTTTTTAGGATCTGTCAGAGCCTTTAGAAACGTTTGACCAAGAATCAGTGAAGGGCATGTGGCGGCGGGACACAACCGCGACGAGACAGAGGAATAGGACGCACAGAACAATTCCATAACTCAGACAGCTCACTTTCAACAGTCAGATAGTAATTATTCAGGTGGATGATGATGATGAGGAGGAGCATGTGACAAGGAGGGACAAGGAGGGAGTGGTGACACCCGGATAGGTAACTCCAGTGGAGAGAGGCAAATGAGGAAATGCGTCTTTTAAGTTTGTCTCGAATTGCAAATTTTCACAACAAATAGAGCAGTAAAACGCATCGGAATCACTGTGCAAGTTTCTGCGCGTAATGATTTTTCTTTTTCAGATGACAGATTAAAAAACACATCCAAAACGGACTCAGTGTGCAAAGGCCTTAATCTTTGGCTTCATACTTCATACATCGTTTCTATTCAACAACATCCATATTTGAAGTATTGTCTATTGTCTACTGTCATGGCTACATTTGAGTCTGGATAGACATGGATATAAACTGCAACTTGACTGACTGGTGGAGGTACACAACCACGAGGTGGTAATTCTAGTTTGTATTTGTACAGTATGCTCCAAAATCCTCCCACACCCAGGCACTGGATGATAACTTTAACTGCACATCAGTAAGTATAACATGTAGGTTGAGTGTGGGTTGTTTAGGTTGTAGATGCATAAACTGGGTATCTGGTTTATTAGCTTCTTAAAGTTCAACATTTTGGTTATTATTTGCTTTCCTGCACCGCTTTCAGACCTGTGTGATAACTTTGGAGCTGGAATAGGGAGGCAGCTAGCCTTGCTTAGCAGAAAAACTGGAAATGGGGGGAAACAGTTTGCCTGGCTCTATCGAATGTTAAAAAATATGCTTTCCAGCACCTGTAACACTCACTAATTTACACGTTGTATCTCGTTTGTTTAGTCCACACAGTGTACACAAATAAAATGACCATAAAAGAGAGTGTGTAGCCTCTCCTCTGATTACCTCACAACCTCACGGTGACACAAGACTCTAGGAAGTCACCGCACTGGCCCTTTGTACAGCAGGATCTAGTTATAGCACTTAGCTCCCTCTAAAACCACAGGTTGTCATGTTTGCCTTTCTGTTTAAGTGTAATTTAAACAAACGAAATACTTCACATTGATAATGTGCTTTTAGAGGTGCAGGCATGTGTATTTCTTAAGTGTGTAGAAGACCAGGCTGTTTGTTTCCCCTATACAGATAACCTTAAGCCTCCAGTCTTCATGTTAAGCTAATTGCCTCCCTGCTCCAGCTCCATACTTATCACACAGATATGAGAGTGCTATCAACCTTCTCATCTAACTCTTGGCAACAAACCAAATAAGCGCATTTCACACTATTCCCTTAATTTACCGTACGTCTCCTGCCTGATTTGTTTCCATGACTTTAATTCCGAGGGTGTTAGATAAACCAGGTCAGTGAACCCGTTTTTATCTCAGCAGCTCATGCGAGTGATGACCTGCAATGCTCGGTTGGAGCAGAAGATGAACACGTGTCTGTGGGTGCAGAAGGTTCTCATCGGGTTGGTGCTGGTCCTCGTGGTGCTGAACCTCCTGTGTCTCTACCTGCTGGGCACTTCCCAGCAGCCATCCTGACCTGCCACGGCTCCCTCCGCCTGCATCTGTCGACCACAGACGCACAGACGGTTCCAGCGAGGGCCACAGTTGACTACCTGGGGGACGGTCGTCCTGAGCTCTCTCCTTCCCTCGGGCTGCTGTCATGGAGGGGATGAGGGCTGACCTTAGGGACATGCGAGTTGTTGTGGAGTAACTATATGAAGAGATTGTACTCGTCTCTTTTCAAGCACTTGAGAGGTAATACAACAGAGACACTTTTAACAATGTGACATGGAATCATTAATGTATTTTTTAAGACCGATCATGGAGAAAAAAAGTGTATTTATTGCGAAAGACACAATATGTAGGAAGAAGTAGTTATTTTTGTGATCATAATGTACAATTTTTTATATTATATAAATCTAAAAATTATGAAATAAACCTCCTTTTGTCAAACTATCTCTTTTTATTCAGCATTATAACACTTTTACTTTTGTCAGAGCATTTAATAAGAGCAACCACACACTCTCCTTTATCCTGAGCTGTAGATGTTTGGGTCAGTCAGTCGTCCTGTTTTGCATAAGTATCCACGCTCTCTAATAAACCCTCATTAGTACAGAGGTGTCTAATTGAAAACATTGCCATGTATGACCTTACTAAACCTCTCCACACTCAGACCAAGGAGCCACAAGAGATCTCTGTCTCTACTATCTCCTCTATTTGTTTTAATTACCCCGACACTAGCAAACTAAAAATACCAAAGCAATTACTGGTGAGTACAAGGACATGGCACAACCCACTTGTAGCTTAGTGGGAAGCGCTGATATCTATAACAAGATCCAACTCGGAGCAATCAGGATGCAAGCTGCCACACTAGGAATGATCACAATTGGGTTATTAGATATGTGCGCACAAGGGTTGTCTGGCGTCAACATTTGCAGCTTGTTCGCAGTAGGTGGTGGCTGCTCGCATGCGAGGGATGATTAGAATGACTCATGCAATAACGGGTAAACTAATCCTGCGTTGATTATAAACACTGGGCTCTTTCGGGCGCCGCGAAATGTTTATTCCCCTGAAGATTGCATTGCTTTGCTTGTTCTGTAAATCATTCTATTTTAGTGGCAGCTCCTCATATGGTTCTTATAAAGCCGCTCCATTAATAGTTGTTTGTTGAAGGAATTGGTTTTAAGCGAGCATGTGTGCTGGATGTAAAACTTGCATTATGTGTTTCACTTAAAGTCTTACTAAAAAATGCATTTTGCGCTATTTGGGTAGTGAGTGCATATGCATAAAAAAAAGGATGGGGGTTAATGGAGTGTTTGCCTCTTGAGACTAAAAGTAAAAGCTTTGGTATCACACATAGGTGGGCTGATTTTAAGTGCATCTGAGTGCCACGCAGCACCTGACTGAACCCAGGAAGTCGATCAGATACACCGCGCTGCGCCCGGCCGAACACAACACAACCATCAGTGATGCCACAATGACTGGAGTGGGAAATTATTTGAGCGGTCATGTGACACTGATTCCCAGACAGGCTTGTCTCACCTGATTGCCTGTTTGTCAGTAATTACTTACGGAGGGGCACTGTACGTCTTCCCTGGCAGCTTTCAGGAGTCACAAGCTCCTCCACGGTATTGATTTAACATTAAACTCCAGTTAAATCGAAACCCGGTTCAATGTGCGGCTGGCCCCCAGGCGCTCATGGGATGTTTGAGGAGAGCGATGATTAAGTTCAAGTGGTAAATTGGGACAGAGGAGTTGGTGGAAAGTCGATGAGTGCTGCATTTAACGAGGAGGGTGTGGGTGTTGAGCATCTGTTGCTTTTGTCACCATGGAGAAGATGTTGGGAAACTACAGTACGGCACGCTTCACTTTCCATCATCTCTGTAAATGACCTGTTGAAATCAAGGCTTTTATTACAGTGGTGGTGAACATTACTCAGCTCCCATAACTGTGTGGTAAAAAGGTTATGATTCATACCAAGTAAACCATACTGAAAAGGTTTCTTTCCACTATCTTTTTGGCTTTTCTCCATTTATGCGAAACCTGTTTTCTGCCTTATGGGCTCTGTCAGCCCCGATGATTGGCTATATGCACAGACAAACACACGGGTCGGGGGTCAGCGAGCCCTTGAAGAGTTTTGGGTAAGGATGGTGACAGCTGACAGGCTGCTAGGCGCTTTGGAAACATCACCAATGATGCCTCGCATCACACTCGATATTTATTTGACTTGTGTGGACAAAACTGTTGAGGGAATCAGGGGGAAAAAAGACAGACCTACTTTGCATTACATGTTCTTGCTTCAGGTGGCGGATAAACAAATGATTACCATGAAATCAGCCAGCACATCTCAAATACTAGATTTAGGCATCATAGAGAAGTAGTGACCTAAATAAGACATTGTATTCTTTGATTTCTATCATCTGACATAAGGGGAATAAGAAATCGCATAGATCTCTGATATGTCTTTGTTGCAGTGCCCCCTCTTGTTCTCAGGTTGTTGTAATCTGTAGTAGGGCACCACAAGAAAATCAGAATCAAATACCATTAAACTTCAATGAAAAGCCTAGTTATAATTAAACAGCCAGTCCCTTTTTACTAGCCTGGTGTATCTACACATTCAGACAAATACTACCTTTGGTTCTGGCGTTCATGTGGATACCACCTTACATGTTCCACCCACTCAAACACAGTTACAGACCAAGTACCCCCCCCATGGCAACAGTCCTCCCCAATTGCAGCAGAAAAAACAGCATGCCACACTACAAAAACTGTTCAGAAATGGCCTGTGGAGCGTGACAAAAAGCTCAAGGTGTCGACCTTGCTTCTAAATTTCCGAGGTCCCAATCAGCTCAAGGATTCTTGAGATGATGATGACCCAGATGTACCCCTAATTCAAGGTGGGGCCTGCTTGGATCGGACACAGGATCTCTAGGAGTGTGTTGACGGCACATCCATTTAGTCCAAGTGGGTTGTGAGGTGGGTTAATGGCACGTGCCACAGATGCTCATTCGGATTGGGATCTGGGGAATTTGGAGGCCAGGTTGACACTTTGAGGTCTTTGTCACATTTCTTGGGCCGTTCCTGTGGGATGTTTGCAGTGTGGCATGGTGTATTGTTCTGCTGGGGGGCCACTGCCATTGGGGAGTTCATTTTACTGAAACCACGAGCACCAGAGAAGGCCGTAAGTCATTTAGATTTTCCGGCATGACGACAAAACAAGTGGTAACTCCCTTCCTCAGTTACACGAAAGGTTATTTATGTTTCTTTAGTCCGTAAGGGTCCACCGATCAAAAGATGTGGTGTTGTATAGGTATACTGGGTGTTGTAATCTGATAAGAAGTCAAAGTCTAATTCCTATACAAGTTATATTCGTACTGGTTCAAATAAACAATTTATTTGTTAGTGATTTAAGCAAATAAAAGCCCGGGCTACTAATTTAAGTTTTAGGGTAAATGCCTGATTCTTCATTTAAATGCTCTTCCTTAAGTCCATCTGAGAAATGGAGCTTTGCAGATGTTATTTTGTTGATGTAGGACTGTCCTCAACTCAACTGAGCTTTAAGGAAAAACATGTAACTGGGTTATAATGTACTCATTTATACAATGAATACTACTCTGTGCACTCCGTGTTCACTTTCATGCTTTATCCTTGTGCTGTGCCCGTCTTGTTTTTCAGATGTACTCTTAAGACTCTGGGGAAACTTGTTTGCATAATATCTCAACACATCCTGTGTCCCAACCACAACCCATAACAGTCGATTCTTTGTGTTTACACTGAGTGAAAATACGCAATTCTTCACACACAGTGCATATGCAGATACATATAATGTCAGTTTTTAAACATAATCTGTAAGAAAATAATACAGTGCATGTCTTAAATAGCCACACTCACTATGTGAATCAGTATTTGATAATGCGTCATTGGTGCTTTGTATCAGAGGCAACATAGAGGAATCCAGAAACACTACAGTGGAACATTTGTTCTTGATGAGGGGAGAGAAGGATAAAGCGTTTTTAGTGACTCTAACCTCAAGTGGTTTGTGTGCGTTGGATGCTGAGTCATAGTTACTTGTTACCTTGACTTATCCGAAGAGCATGACTAAGGATTCATGCCAAAGGAATTCACGATAATGTTACTGTTACAATGTTTTTATAAAATAATAATAATGCTTTCAGTCAAATTAATCTTTAACTGTTTTTACAGTGCATTTTGTCTCTTTTTCTATATATATCTTCATAAATTAGTCAAAAATAATTTAAGGGATGTGTACAAAATGATACAGAAGGACAAATTACACCTGGTGGATAGTAAAAAAAGGCAACCCAAGGGTGAGAAAAAGCGAGAACCGAATGAAACGGATATGATTCAAGAGGTGCTGAATTATTTACACAGTATTATCATATGTGTATTATTACCATGATATCAATAATTCATTTTTAAGTACCAAGGTCATCGTCCATATCCATGATGACCATGCTTATTGGTAAATGTTGCAGATGAAAAAACAACAACACAAAAAACATTTTCCTTAATTTGAAATAATGGGAAAAAATCCCTTAGTTTTTATTATTCAGTCATAGTCATGATAATTGCAGAACAAAAATATCAATAATATCAATCCAGCCTCTCTCTTGATGTGTTCAAATTCAAGGACATTTTTAAGGTGACTTTTTATTAGGTGGAGGTGACTTATGTACTGTGTGTTTTCAGCTGATCTACAAACAGGTTGTTGTTGTTTTTTTTTACTACATACCCTGCAAGAGCCAAACACGCTGAGCCGTTTCCAGGAACATTCTAGGGATGAATTGTAGCGGACATGAACAAGATTTCACGTGAGAGTTTATCTAGTGTAGGTCTGAAGGGGGAGAAAAATCAATACAGCAGTATCTTAGACATAAATTCAATTTTAAATAACAAAAACTACATCGGCTGAATGCAGAGGCTTGTGCAATCTAACAAATATTGTTTCAGTACCTTATTTTACATTAATTATGCAGCATTTCTTAGCATATTCTCATTTTAAATATGTATGTATTTTGTTTATGAATACTTAATGATTAAAACTCGCTGTAAGCGTTCACATAAAGTCCAGACTGATCATGAGAATTTGAGAGTTTGTTTACAGAGGTCTTGAGTTAATGACTACCACAACCATGAGCCATGGAAGATTATGCAACTGCACCCCCTACTGACCTAGAAGTTAAATGCTCAGAGTCTGAGCTCCTCTGTGCATTAGATGAGACTCCCTCTGGGTCTGATTGGTAGAGGAGATACTGTTTCACTTCTGTGGGAAGGTGAAGGTCGTGAATCCCACCCAGTCTCTGCTTGCCCACAGTTTTCCTGATGTTCAGCCGGCACAGCTGCATTAAGGGAGACGTTCCTGGGGCAGTCGTCAGGGGGGAGAGAAGCAGGAGCCATGACAGAGAGATGTTTTGATTATTAGCTATTGCTTAGGGGCACTTGCCTAATCTACAGGCCGCAGTGATTCTACTTGCTTAGTTTGGATTGAATACCACCTGCTTGTCTCAACAGCCTCTCCACCAGGCTGTTGGGAGGCGCAAGGTCCAGTGGCTGTTTGCCCTCCGAGTTCCTGAGGGATCGATCGGCCCCGTGGTCAAGCAGGACCGACACCATCTCAGGGCTGGACAGACGGGCAGCGATGTGCAGCGGCGAGTCACCAGATGCACAGCTGTTCACACTGGCACCTGAAGGAAAGCAGAGACTAATGAGGTATGATGTCCTCACATTACATGAGTGGGGGAGAGGAGCTTTGACAGTTCAGTTAAAGCTTTTCTTCTCCTACAGCAGAGCACCATTATCCTCTTTATTGCTTACATAAAAGACTTTGGGCCATTTCCTAGCAGGACTGCAGTCACTCAGGTTATGAATATTCAAATCAGGGAGCCCAAAAAATTATGCACGTTACATTAAGTAAAACAGCATGAAGAGCCCTGTGTACATTTACACAAGCACTGTATTTAAGTTTACTTTTAAGATAATTATACTTTACTTAAGTATTTCCTTTAAATTTGACTTTGTACTTCTACTCTTATACATTTCAGAGACTAATTTGTGCTTTTTACTCCACTACATTTAACCGGCAGATTAAAGAGACAGTTCGCCATAAAATAAAAGTACATATTTTTCCTCTTACCTGTAGTGCTGTTCATCAATCTAGATGGTTTTGGTGTGAGCTGCAGAGTGTTGGAGATATCGGCTATAGTTATGTCTGCCTTCTCTGGAACACAATGGAAGTGGATGGCACTCGGCTTGTGGTGCTCAAAACACCGAAAAATACATTTGAAAAACTCAACAGCAATGTCTCTTTCCGAAGATAATCCACAGACTTTGTTGTGAGCAGTTTCATGTCAGAACTATTTTCCATCTACTGAACCCACCATCTGTATCACAGTGCAGAAGGAAGCGTGCATCAACTGCTGTACCACCACTGGGCTAGCTGTCATGAGCACGAGCCTCTAATCCATGAGTAGATGCACGCTTCCTTCTGCACAGTGATATGGTTGGTGGGTGTATTTCGGTAGACAGAAAATAGTTCATACATGAAACTGCTCACAACAAGGTCTGTGGATAATCTAGAGTGACTGGGTCATGATTTCTGCAAAGAGACATGAGCTTTGAGCACTACAGGTCAAGTTGTATCGAGTTCCATTATATTGGAGAGAAGGCAGATGTCTCTATGGCAGATATCTCTAACACTCTGCAACTCATACCAAAACAATCTAGACTGATGAATAGCACAACAGGTAAGAGAAAAAATATGGATTCAGAATTTTGGGGTGAACTGTTCCTTTGTGGTTCTACATATAAAAACTGATTCTTAACTAATTACATGTGATGGAGGAACTACTAAGATATTTATTGAAGTGAAAGTAGCAAATCTGCAAAAATCTGTGAAAATGTCCCTTGGATAAAAGTATGTGAGTATTATTAACAAAATATACGTAAGTACAAGAAAATGTACACATGATGCAGGAGAATGGCCCCTACATGTGTTATTCTGTAATATATTTTTGGATAATGATGCAATACAATTTATTTCTGGTACTTAAAGTACACTTTGCTGGCAATATTTTTTGTTGTTTACTTGAATACAATTTTGAAAGCAGAACTTTTACCTATAACAGAGGATTGTCACTCTGGGTTTTATTACTTATACCTGCTGAGCATAGTACTATTCCCACCACTGGAAACATACTGTCCTGATTTTGAGTAGCAATGCTATTTAGCCTGTGTGCTTTGTTGACACTGGCTTTACTTCATGTACATGTACATGCATTGTTTGGGGTTTTTCAGACTCCACTGCTGTACGTGTAAAAACAACAATAACATCTGCAAAATAACTTTTTTCCCCTTTTAATACTCTTAACTTCTGACCCACTGAAACCCAGAAATGTAGTTAAGTGGTAGCCCTTTCATTTGCCATAAAGTACAGAAATTACCATTTCGGCATATCTTTATATTTGGTAAAAATGTCTGTGCTAATATGACATATTATATATAGTTTCTGCTATTGTTTAAGTTTACAGAACACTTTCTGTACATTCTGAATAGTGTATATTAGTGGACTGTGCTAAGGTTATGTTTATATTTACTTTTAGTTTCATGTTAGAATACAGGCACAAGTTATTTATGATGGGTATGGTGCCATAAGGCAGTTTAGTGACATGACAAAAGGAGATTTTTTTGATTATTTCTGATCCACAGAGGTCAAGAGAGGTCGCAGCATTGTCAAAGGGTATGGTGTATTGTTTACCTGTTTGACAAGCTGCGCTGTGCACCTCGAGGTGGCACACACTTAGGTTAGGTAAGGTAAGGTAAGATAAGGTAAACTTTATTGTCCCCTAAGGGAAATTCATCTTGGGCACAGTGCTACATTTCACTGCTTCACTTGACACACACTTGTGCTTAAATGCTCTTTGACGCTTCATTTGCAGAAGAGGTAATTTTTCCCTTATCAGATCAGACAATGGCACCAACCTTGTCAGTACAGACAAAGACATAAGGGCAGCTATGTGGCAGTGGAATCAAGCGAAGATACAGAGTGATCTTGCACAAACAGGAATATCGGTGAATTTTGGAACAGGCAAGTGAAATCAGTGATAAAGGTCTTTAAGTCTGTTCTGCATGAGCAAACAATAGACAACAAGTGTGTGCAGACTCTACTATGTGAGGTCACGGCCATACTAAATTATAGACCACTAACTACATCATCTGATGACCCAAATGACATCGAAGCATTGACACCAAATCATCTGCTGTTGCTAAAGAAACAGCTCTCACTTCCTCCGCACTGTTCAGCAAGGATGACTGCTGCTCTTGTCGCACATGGAAGCAGTTTTGGAAGAGGTGGGTGCGTGAGTACTTGCCCAGCTTACAGGAACACCAAAAACGGATTAAAGTGGTGGTTGAACACTCTTGACGAAGGTCCAGGAGGACCGAAATGTTGGTGTTACTAATAAATTGTGAAGCTGAGCGAGAGCAGTGTGCAGGGTTTTCTGTTCAAAGACTCAGGCAAAATCTAGCACCAGGAGATACTGTGATAATCCTGGATAAAAACGCCCCCAGGAGCTGTTGCCCTCTGGGAAGAGTCGTGCAAACTATAACAGACACTAAAGGACTGGTTCGTCGAGTAGTGGTCAAAACCAAGCCATTTTCAGTTTGAAAATGGCTCTTATTATGCATGCTATATTTTGAGTAATTGTAAGTCCTCCGGCCTTATAATTAGGAGAGGAAAGGAACACCAAAATCAGGAAGTATGGCATGTTTTATATGTTATATGGGCTCTGTATGAAGAAATTTAAATGATGTGTTCGCCAAAGACACGAAGAAATCTTGTGTGCTATCCTACAGAGTGACGTCACTAATGTCACAAAGGTCAATCAGACCCCAGAGATGTGTATCCAACTGTTATAAAACTCCAATGTTATTACAGCAGATGGTCCCCTCTTTACCCTAACAGACTGACACATTCATTGAAGAGCTTATAAGTTAAATCTAAAGGCATTCTTACCAAGTTGAAGCAGTTTGCTCACAGTACCCAGGTGCTGATTGGAGCAGGCGGTATGCAGAGGGAACCCTGACTGGTCGATACACTGATCCACATCAGCGCCGTGCTGAACAAGCAACTTGATGCACTCTGGATGACCTACACACAGTTACCAGAATCATCACAATGAGAAGTGATGCACTTGAAAGGATGTGCTTTGAAATCTGCTTGCTCTCGGCATTCCGGGGGGAAGAATATGCAATTGTTTTACTTTGCAGCTCAGAACAACACCGATTTATATTTATATATTTATTTTTTTGATACACTGTGCATGTCTCAGAGCTTTGCTGATGCTTTGGCACTCCTTGTGCATTTTTGTAGTGACTGACGAAGCTGGTTCAGCATAGATTATCCATGCGCATGCAGAGGAATGTGACCTCTCACCTTTGGCTGCAGCCCGGTGGATCGGAGAGCTGGTCTGGCTGGTCCCCACGGGAGTCGCTCCGTGTTGAAGGAGCAGCGATACGCAGGTCACATGGCCTCGGGCACAAGCTTCAGACAGGGGAGTTTGTCCGTCCACTGTTGAACTGTTAACCTGATGTGGGTGAGTGTATTTTGGAGACACAAGTTTGTTAATTTAAAGTGAGAATAATAAACAAATTGGGCAGAAGAAATCAGACATCGTGTGAGCACGAGTCAGTAAAGTGATGATAATTTAAAGAAATGATTATGAGCTTTTAATGAAGAAAAGGAGCCCTTCTGTGCAGAGTTTGCATGTTCTCCCCATGTCAGCGTGCGTTTTCTCCTCTGGCTTCCTCCCACAGTCCAAGGACATGCATGTTAGGTTAATTGGTAACTCTAAATGGCCCGTAGGTGTGAATATTGAGCGTCTGTCTTTATATGTTAGCCCAGGGTGTACCCTGCCTGTCGCCCAATATCACCCGGGATCGGCTCCAGCCCCCCACGACCCCCAACAGTATGAGCAGTTACAGAAAGTGAATGAATGAATGATGATATTTATACAATATCTACTGTAGGTGTGAATCAAACATGAAGTGCACTGTGGCGGTTTGACAGATCAGACTTTGTATCTGCAGATTTCTGTTTGTTAATGTGTCATTGTGCATGCATGGATGTGTCTGCATGATCCTGTCTGTCTGTGTGTTGGGTTAATCTCTTACTGATTTGCACCAAAACAAAGTTGAACCCAGTAATTATTGATATGGTTGCTTCCTTACTAGACCAGAGAAGAATTTAGGAGTTTCTTTAATCTTAGTCTCGCCACCAGACAATCAGAGATCTCCAGCTTCTGATAGTCTGGGGACACTCCTTTCTAAAGTGTGTTTAAAGGGAAATTTTGGTTTATTTCAACCTGTCTCCTATCGTCCTAAATTTGTTTCAAGTGACTAGTGACATAGAAATAATAGTTAGCATGTTAGCCGTTAGCCTAGATACAGCCGGGGCGCATAGTAGCGTCAGACCTGTTAAAATGTAAGTGAAAGGGCATACTTCAAGTGCAAAGTTAGTCCACTAAACAAGCTTTT